>NW_003852459.1:2943655-2975146 GCF_000181295.1 Otolemur garnettii
CCTCGTAAGTCACAATAGGGACTTCTGTGAGCAAAATGGCAAGCCGTTGGTCCCTCTAAATCACTTCATCATCAATAATAAATATCAATCCTATTGAAAAAAACTTCTGGAAGCATCTGGCATTCATGGTGGCACGACTTGTGAATGTCCTTAATGCCACCGAACCACACGCTCAGAATGATTAAAATGATACATTCCATGTCTTGTATATTTTACCAGAATTATAGAAAAGCAAACATCTATCAGTGAATACTATGAGACAAAATCTGTGTGCTGGTGACTTTAAGTAGACATAGATGATTCAGGAGCTCCTCATCTGTTTCGTGTATTACAAATGTAAATCTACAATGCAATCGAATGTGAATCATGTTCCAAATGAGAACTAGTCCTGGATTTCACAGAGTATCTTTTCAGTACCATTAGTCTGCTCTTTGAAACTAAAGGATCTTGCTCAAAGAAGTTTGAGAGATAAGTCTCCTCCATCCTCTCCTGAATATTCACAGTGCACATCAGCATATCACAGGCTTTAAAAGTATATGTTAAAGAAACCTGTTTAGCTTTGTTTATCCTAATGTTGCTAAGTCATTTTGATCATAGGCTCTTTTTTTTTAATCACCTATTAAGGTCCTGAAAACAAGCGTTCCAAAGAATCTGTCACGGGAGACAGGGGCTGAGATAGGAAGGAAAGAGTTTGTAGAGAAGGTGTGATCTGAGCCCTAAAGGAAAGGAGATACTTAGAGAGGAGGAAGAGCATCAAAGGCAGGAGAAATCCTAAGTAGAACACTTCAAAGTCAGTCTCCTGGAACTTGCCTCATCACACACCATTGAGTTACAGAATAAATGTCCTAAATATGCTGATAAAATCATCATTCTGATAGCCACCTGATGGGTAAACTTCTTCCGAAACACCCAACACACCAAAGACACTATGATTAATTATTTTGTGGAAGTTCTTTTAATTCCTTGTCATTATTCTATAGATGACAATGTTAAGGCCCAGTGAGACTATAACTTACTCAGTCATCCCTGCCAAATCAATGGCAGAGTATTCATTTTCTTCTCTGGGGCCAGGGTCCTGTTTCATAAAGGAAGGAGTTACGGTCTTTGTGTGTCTGCCATAGACACTTTGGAATTAAAGCAAAAAATCAATTCTTATTCAAGAAGAAGATTTCAGCGTGCAATAGATACGGAAACAGAATCAAATTAAGGAACAACGCAAGCTTGGATTTTAATGAAGCTCATCTTTGTTTCTTTTGCAGATCAAATTTTTGGCTCTCATCTGCACACAGTGTGTGAACGTGAAAATTCCACAGTTCCGTGGTTTGTAAAGCAATGCATTGAAGCTGTCGAAAAAAGAGGTGGGTAACTGAATATGCAGCAGTTCCCCCGTTTCCGCACCCGCTAAACAACCGCTACTCACGTTAGCCGAGCCCCTTGATTTGTCTGGGAAGCCATGCAATTAAAACTTGACTTGTGTTAATCGGGTAAGAGGATCAAGTTTCATATTAACTTCAGTTTGTTTTTACAATAGGGACATTAGTAATTCTCACTAATGTTCTTTTTTTTTTAATATTTTGTCTGTCTGGCATAATGTTGATTCAATTGCAAACTTCTTGTTTTCAAGCCAGTGATAAAACATTCATAAAATATCAGCACTCACAGTGTTAGAACCCTCCTAACATTCATGCTGGTAGACGTTGTGCCAGAACAATTTTTGGTAAGCCCCCAACATTACCCAAGTAAAGCAAATAGCGTTCCTGCTCGCAGACAGTGATATCCCATCTTCCACATGTTTCTGTTCAGCGTGGAATATGGCTAGCTGGCTTTCCTAGAACAATTAACAGATGCACCTCCAGTTTTAAGATGACCTGTGATTCCTATATTTCAACATTCTGTTTTTCATCTGAAATTATTGCATCGTACTGACAGAACAAAACAAAACCCAGTTGACTCATCATTTCTACACTGGTCTATCTGTGGGGTGTTTTTCCTTCAAACTATGACTTCATTCATTCAAGGTCATTTTCCTGGAAGATACACATAGTAGATGCAGAATCTTAAAAAATGTATTATATAAAAACACGAAGCTTCATCACCATCTGTTACAAGTTTACAACATATTCCCAGGATCTAGGGGGATATATATCATGTAAAAGATAGAGGTGTTTTCAGGAAAAAAAAATTGGTAAACCTATTCCCATTTCCAGCTCCTAGTCTCTTAAAACAATAGAACCAAGGGGGAAAAAGTCTTTCCAAGTAATCTGCTAAAAAAGAGCCATTTTAATTCTCTCAATGTTACCTGGCTTTATTATAAAAGCATAATAAAAATGGTCTGCAATTTCTAACTCCTGGAAATTCATACTTTAATTATAATGTAAGGACAGCCTTGGGATCCTGTTATTCCCACACCAGTAGGGAATGAGAGAATAACAAGAAGGGGAAGAGTGGGCAGGGAATGTGGATAAAGAGAGGGGTTTGGGGGAAGCATACCAACGTAGAGAGACAAGCAGACAGTGCAGAGATAAGAGCAGAACACAGAGCACGCAGCCTGAACACGAGGAGGGGAGCCTGTGAGGAATGAAGCCAACGGGAGTTTAGAAAGAAATGTGGTCTTGCTGCAAGTTGCAATTTCATCTAATTTTATAAACATCTATTTTAAGAATAAATATTATTTAATAAGTACTTAAACCTAAAATGGATCACAGAGAATAGTATAATATTATTTCCAAAAGCTAAGTTGTCATCATTTCCCGGAAATCTTTGTTCACTGATAAATACTCAGTACTGATGGCATGAACACTGTTATGTTAGATCAAAAATCCAAATAGGACATTGGGGGGAAGCTGCGTAGAGTAAGATGTGTGCATTTATAAAGAGGAGCTCCATACCTCTGGATTTATGTCTCTGCCCTCGGCAAGATAAAAACTCTGCCAGGTGCAGCCTTGCAGTGTGCAGGTACTATATAATATTCTAGAGTAGAAAATGTCAATAAATAGAAATGGCATCTTTTGTTCATGACATTTTGTTGGCGATTTTTAATAAAATAAGACAATGTTTTCGCTGACGGGAGCAATCACATCTAGCATTATATTTCATTGTCCCAATGTTTACTCTTAAAATGAATTTGTAGATCCAGCACTAAACAGGCGCTAATCACACATATGATTATTAAAATAATTCCTAAGCATTTTAATGAAACTCAAAGGCTTTAGAATTCCACAAAGCAACTGATAATTCAAAGCACTTTGGCAGTGTCAGCTCAAAGGAACTCTATGGAAATGTTCAATAAAAATTCAGAAGCGCCAGATAAACCTCTCACATCATTGCAAGATTTACAAGTGTGTACTTTTGATTATATTTTTCTATGATCATTTTGTTGGATTAATATTCTTACATTTATACGCCAATTCTATTTACTCAAAGTGTTGTTTTTACTAAATTCTGGCATAAAGCATTTCAGGACAGAAATAATTTATGTGAATCTAAGTCCAATGTTTATGCAGGCTTCTGATGACATTTTATGCTGGGGTTGGTATTAGGAAGTAGCATGTGAAGGTGCCAAGTCTCTCCGTACGGCTGGGACTCGGCATATCCAGCACCCTCCGTCTAATGGCCAGATCCACTTGTAGCCAAGACACTTGACTACGGAGTCATGGGAAATGCTTATGGACCAGACACGGGACGGGCATATTTAATGAAGACTGTGTGTTTACTCTTACAGACTTAGGAAAATGTCCTCAGTACTCACTACAGCAGCACATTGGCTATTATTAAAAAGATTTGTTTTCTTCCTTTTTTTTTTTTTTTTAATTCCTTGAGATTCTTTATTTCTCCTTAAAAAATTGATTTGGAAACTGTTCCTGTATTTGTGTAAAATGCTTGTTAGATGCTTAATTTGAAATGAATCATAATGAGGAAGGCAAATCTCCCCATTCACTTATTCCGTGACTGGTCTTACCTGTTTGCATTTGCTCATGCTTCTGTAGTCTCCAAAGGAAATTCTGCCCAGTAATTGGCAAAGAAGCACTCTTTGTCCTGCCTGGTAAGGTGGTATAAGTAAGCATTTTAAAGTTGCAACTCTTGGACAAGCCTAGGAGAAAATCTATTCATAAGCCACATGGAAACCAATTTAGCTGGTAACTTGTGTAGTCTGTTTTCTTACCTTGATTTGGTTCCTTTAAGTCCTCTACACCACCAGACCTTTCTCCTCCTCACCAACTGTTATAACTAGATTAAAGCCATTTCTGTGGGTTCTGACATTGTCTCCTCACCCTTGAAAATACACACAAAATTTGGAGGGCAAACTAAAGGAGCATGTTAGTCTTTAAAGCTCTTCCAAGTGGTTCCTTCTCCTTCCCCCTGCCCTTACAGTTGCAGACCGTGTATGAGATATCATAATTAGCCACTGAAAAATGCAACTTATGTTCCTTCTTCCAAAGCAATTGCTGTGGAAATGTTGATTCATTGCCTGGCTAATGCTTAATTTATATCCTTGCTAAAATGACCAAAAGCATGAGATTACTGATCATTTTGGAGGTCTGGAGAACAAGCTTATAGAGGAAGGCATTGCAATCTATTGGTGGTATGTATAAACAATCAGGGAGCAGTCCATTTTTCACTACTTTATAGAATACTTTGTTAAGTTTATAATGACATTAAATATGTATGGAAATTGCTTGCTTAAAAATAGCGTTACCTGTATCTGTTAGATACAAGGATCTACGAAACTTGAATGAACGAAATATAAGATTGGACAATTAAATTTGCAAATTCCTCTAGAAAAAGTGCTACAGACCTCATTGCTGAACATCACTACAGCCGCCTTCAAAACACTCCCCTTGAGAAGCCGTGCACCAACACCAGTGCGTAATCCACCCTTCAAAGTCACCTTGGAACCCTTCTTCTAGATTTCTGACAATTAACGTTGCCAACTCATCCTAGAAAAAGTGCTTTGAAGGGTGGACTAGGTGCTGGCGTTGGTGCATACTACATAACTTCCCACGGGGAGTGCTTTGAAGCTAAGCATAGTGATACTCAGCAATGAGGTATGTCGCATTTTTTCTAGGATGGTTTATGAATGTAATCACCCAGCCCTGCATATAGTCTGAACTGGTGTAATAATAGTAAGACCTTAATTCATAGTTTGTTTGTTTGTTTGTTTTTTTAATGTGAAGCATACAATTAACTATCCCTTTGTGAAGGTCCATTTTTCGGAAAAGAAATTTTACCCAGTACTTGACACATTATAACCACTCAATGACTAGTAACTGAACGAAGTAACAGACCCTAAGTAGTTCTTGAGTACCTACTGTGTGTGGTTCTCTATGCTGCTAGCTGAGTATACATAGGCATTAAGCAAACAGACATACGTGAGTATATGAGTTCGTTGGCATGAACTGTGATAAGAAAAGAGAACAGACACCACAAGCCAGAATAACCACTGCAAACAATAAAAGAGCAGGGAAATGCATATGCTTACAAAGGATACAATACACCTTCAGTAATAAACAAACATGGTCTGATCTTCCATGTCAGACCGGAAGTTTGATTTTGCCTCGTTTCTCAGGTTATTTTCTTGACACATTGTGACAAAGTAACATAAGGAGTCAAAAGGTGTGTGATAACTAACATGATATACATCAAAGGGTAAACTAGTCCTTTTTGTATCCAACAACACAGCACCACCCAACATGGATCTTGCCAAAGAATTCTTTTACATAATAAACGTTAACTAAATGAATGAACGTATTTCCACCCCGAACATATTTTAATGCATTAAATTTTTTTTAAGGGAATAGACTGATTTTTTAAAATTTAATTTGTCTTGGCATTCATTGTTTGGAACAAGGTTTAACAACTCACTTTTCTTTCATAATTTCCAGTTCTGGTTAATATAGCCCCAAATTATTTATTGATGTTGAAATCATACCTAGAGATCCATTGCACAACAATGTGAATATACTTAACACTGCTGAACTCTGTACTTAATAATGGTAAGATGGTAAATTATGTGTTATATGCTTTTGAGCATGACTTGTAGAAAAATGATACCATGTCTTCTGAATTTATGACTCCACGTATAAGGTACTTTGCAGAATGCAAGTTTGTCCTGTCTGTCCTTTTTCTAGAACACAAAATCCTATGAAGGGAACAATACATGAAGTTACATATCTGACTTGATGCCTAAAAGCCACCCTGGGATCCATAACCTTGCTTAAAGATTTAAGAAAGACCTTTAGTCTACTTCTGAGAAGGTCCTTAGCCTCGAAAACTTTATCTTTCAACTTGACTTCTTAGCAGCTGTTATACTTTTTTGCTGTCGTTTGTTTGACAGGATCCAGTTATAGGTTCCGATGTCTGTTTAAAGAAACAAGGAGGCTGTTGGCTTTAAAATTCCCTCATTGCTTGTGTGATCAGCATTTTCCCAGGCTTTTCTACACAGTTTGCCAAGCAAAGGGACTGACCTTTTGTAGCAAACACTTTTTCATTTCAAAATGCTCACTTTGATTTTTGTCCCATTTTATGCTCATTCCAAACTGTTTACAACCCACTAAAAATGACTGTGAATTATATGTTTGTGTAATGGATTCCTTTTGTGGTCTGAGTGGAATGTTTACTTTGAACAATTAGTTATCTTTGGGTAGATTATAGCAACTTAGAAAAAGAATAGCTAAAATTATTATTATACCTTAACGGTTTCTTTTTTGGTAATGCCGCTGCTGTTATGTGACGTTTCAGACGGTGTCACATTAACAAGTCCATGACATGACAAGTGAAATCTAGTTGTGTGAATATTTTTTTGGACACATTTGTTAATATCACAAGATAGTATGGTTAGACACCTAGGCAGGAATGTACTCATCTGACTCATAAAAATGCAAAACATGGTGTCTCTATATATTAATAGATGAATATTTGCCATGTACGTGTTGCATTTGTCTATGAGGTGAGGTATGCCCATATATGGACTTATTATATAAATAGCTGACTTGATTAGAGTGGAGGTATTATGTTGAAACATAACGAACACTGTAGTTGTTATAATTTTCCTGCACAGTCTGCCTCTCGAGATCCTACTGAGTGCTTACTTGCAAAAATAAAACTTTACGTAGCCGTTTCCCGTTACCTTTGAATCTGGGCCCCTACAGTGCAGATCGTGTTGCCTTCACTAGACCAGCTCTGCCCCCAGTTCTGCTAATTTTATACTGTTCATTCTTTCCCACTTTGGGATAATCTGTTATAGTTGGATCCAGGCACGCACTAAAGGCTGATACTTCCATGAAGAATGTGCAATTTGTACTGTTTAGTTTGTGATGAGATTCTTGAAAACTTTTATGATTCTATCTTGTTCCAGAGAAACTTCTGCTTGCTAGTTTTATAAGCAGTGACTGAAAAAAAGTAAGCAAAACAAAACAAACTGATAAAAATTACATGCTCAAAAAAAAAGAAGAAAAATCAAGAGTACAAGATAAGCACTTTTTCTTTTACCCCAGAGAATATCTGTGGACTGAACAACATTTTTTCTGAGGGCACTGACCTTTTTTTTTTTTTTTCCCCATGTGCTTACTTTTCATACCCAAAGTCAAACGTCTACATGCGCTGACAGTGGAGATGCTCCTTAGCAGAGCTCTGTGAATATTTGTAGTGAATTGCCTTAGTTTTTCTGGGTTAAAATTAAGACCAGCTTAGAGCTTTGGTGTTTTGTGTTTTGTTTTGTTATAATGCAGCCGCAAAGACAGCCACCTTCCTGACAGCATAGCGCTGTGCTGGGTCCAAGCTGGAATTGGCTCTTTGGGGTAGTCATGCTGGGGCCTCTGTGTCTGTAAGAAAGCCACATTCAGGGCTGGAGGGGAAGACAAAATCAAAAAAAGAGTAAACAGGAAACAGCCAACAAGAGTATAAAAGAGCAACTGGGAAAAGACAACCGAAAGAAATCAGAGATGACAAGGTGGAGAGAGGGAGGGAAGCTGCATTTTGCAATTAAGAAAACAAATGTGGATCAAAGTGCTTGCTTGTGAGGTCTGTAATGAAGACAGACTACTGAACCAGTTGCCACCTCTGCCGTAGTTACCTGTTACCTGCTTCTCTCTTCCAGAGAAATGTATTCTTGCTCTAGAAAATGCTTGAAAATTAAATCTTGTCATGAATGGCATATATTGGATGTTCACAAATTCTGCCCACAGAACTGGTTCTTAATGAACTCATGGTACTTATTAATGACATTTAATAGAGTTGATCTACATCTAGCAATACTTGAAGTCATTATCAGAAAGAGAGTTCAAATATAACAGAAGTTAATGTAGGAATAAATCGTGAAGTTCAATAGCCGGAGAAGCTATCTTAGAAATTTAGCACTGTGGCTCTGGTCAAATCAGTCAGCGGATATTCCCACACTTTAGAATTCAGAATGCACAAAAATAAATAACATCTCTTCCCAGATAAAGCCTGAGTCCAATTTCCGACCCGCTCCCCCCACCTCTAATCTAAAGTTTAGGTTCTTAACATACTTTTCCTTGGAGTCAGTTGGAAGGAAACAGAGCCAAAATTAAGATCCTCAGAAATTAGCCTCTTACTGTGGATGGGGGATTTAAACAATGCGGCACCTCAACATATCAAGATGCAGTACTCTAAAATAGCCGATAGTGGTGTCATTTACACAATGGGAGTTCTGGGTCTGGGAATTTTTCCATTACAAGGCCCTATATTCAGAAGTTAATAGTTCAACCATAAAAATAATCTTGGCTGAAAGTTGGCAGGATGTTTTAGCTTGGAAGCAAATGTTTACAAAATTTGAAAAAAATTGCATGCATTTGGAAAGCTTTCAGGTTTTCAAGAAGCAGGAGCAAAAATAATAATAAGGCAATCAGAGATTTTTAGATATTCATCACCCTAAGATTTAAAGCTGGATTTGTCATTTTTTCACAGAAATGCTTTGATTCTTATTGCTTAATCTGAACCAATCGATTAAAAATAAATAACTTATCAAAACTTTTCTAACAGCGTCAGGCTGGTGAAATAATTTGTTATTTATCGGCAGAACAAAAATCTATATATTTGTGTAGGCATTTTACTAGCACTTAAAAATTTATAATAATTAAGAAGTCAAATTAATGCAGGAAGCTGTAAATGAGAACAAAAAAATTACACTTCTTCATGGGTTTCCTAATGAATAATATTTCCTTCAAAGAAACAAGTGCCTTTTTTCAAGGAATGTTCACACTATCAAACTAAGTGTGCACACCTTGATCATGAGGCATTAGTCTATCGGGTGTGTATGTGTACCATAAAGGAGACGGGCAGATTGCAGGTGAAGTAATTGCATTGGTCTGTTTCATTGAGTGTGGCATATTTTCCCATGCAGCATACTTTAGAGGTATTTTACCTGGCTCCTCCAAAGATTCATGTCTTCTAGAATCCTCTAAGTTCTTAGGGAGGTTATCTTATAATCTAACAGCCTATAAAGTTAGAAATGTTTTTCTTGGGTTTAAAATAATTTTTTCTTTTCTAGTTTTATCTCTTTTTGCCTAATTTTATACTTTCCAAGCCACTTCCTATTTTCAGTTCAGAAGAAAAAAAAACAAACAGGAAAAAATCAAGAGCAGGACACTTTGAGGAGAAAAACTAACTGTGTAAAAACCAAAATAGCTCTGAAATGATAATTCTGGAAGAGTTCACAAGGTTATAGTAGACCATAGGCCCAATATGTAAAAACATACTCTTTTTTAAAGAAATAAGAATGCCCTAAAATTTTGGGTGAAATCATAGATTATGGTCTTTCCTTCAGTGCTCTGTGCTTCTCCACTTACGGGCCAACTTCTTACACAGTACCTAACTCATCATGGAGTCTCAATAAGTGGTTAATAAATAGATAAATTATATTCAGTGTTGCTTATAACTTGATTGAAAAGTTTCATGCCATTGATACACCTGCATATGGTTGAAACTATAAAATGATCAAGGACCAACAGTTACTGGTTGAAGGTAGCTGTACGATGTGCAGAGAACAGCAGGATCTGCCAATTTGCCTTTTAAACAAGTCCATTTCTGTTGAGAGTATATTATATTGGTCAATACAGTACCATTTTTTCTATCAATACCCAGCTATGCTAAACAATTGAAGTTAGGTTTCCTTAACGATTTTATTTTCATAGATTTTTGAATACTCCACTTAAGTTAACCATCCAACAACTACTAAAATATCCATCTTCTGTTCAGTTTCATCAGAGGAAGTCATATCCCATTAGGCATTGTTTAGACACCAGTGACCTGCTGTTTTTAATCAAGTAATTGAATAGTAACTGTGACTTATAAATGACAAGCCTGACAATGGTCAGGCGTAGGCTCGGTTCCCATAACCACACACAAAGTCGAGCCCCACATCTTTTCCTTTAATTCAGAGTTGAGTAGCAAGTTAGTGCTGTTCTGTGTTGGTGTACTTCCCTGTAACTGTCTCACTCTCTTGATTCAGTGTTTGTTTTCCATTTACATTTTAAGAAATTTTCTTTTTTTTGAGTTGAGAGCATCTATCAAAGAATTTAAAACAAGAAATATATAGTCAATACCCAGACCTATCAATTTGAAGTTAATGAAGACAAAATACACTATGTTGCTATTGGATATTGATTTCATTTCCTCCAAATTCACTTTATAGAAGAAAAAAGTTTAACTGTGCTAATGCTTTCGAAAGCTCTCAAAGGCTTTGAATAGACCAATATCGTTAAAATAGGACTATTATTTTTCTCTTTTAAAAATGATACGTTTATTAAATTTTACATTTTTTGACAATTTGGGCTTCCTTACGTCTTTAGCCTCCCTAGAGAGCAGTCAAGTATCTAAGGGATGGTGTTGTAATCACTGCCTAAACTTTCTTTTCCTTTTGTCTTGAAGGTAGGGATTTGGTCATGTATTTGATATTTTATAGCTGAATACTGGAATCCACATGTTGCCTAAAGTTTGACAGCATAACAAACATGCATTTCCTTTGGATTTAATTCTTGACTCTGCTGTTTTATGCTACATATTATCTCTGGGTGATTTCAATCATTCCTAATTTTTCAATGACTCTAGAGCCCTAAAAAGATGGATGTCAGACATCTTAGATTCTTCTGTCTCGTTACACACACAATCATTTGCCAAGTCGCATGGTCTCTGCTTTCTTGTTTTATCTTGAATTTGGTTCTTCCGTTTACCTTCCATGGCCTTGACCAGGCCCTCATTATTCCTTTGGAGGTAAACCTGCTAGTGAGGTCATTGCCTTTGTTCTTGTTTCTGCTTAGGCCATGCTCCTCGAAGCTGCCAAAATGATATCTCTTAAATACAAACAGAATTATTCCTTCTTAGAACCTTCCAATGATTCCTTCTCTTCATTGGGATAAACAAAATTCCATCCTAATTATCCCCATAAAAAAGGCTAAGCATATGACCTCTGTCTACTGTCCAGCTTCATAGTCTCATAAGCTGCCTTCGCTGCCTCAGGAATACCAACTGCACAGAGTTTTCCTAAGGACTTCCATGTGCTATTCTCTCTCTCTAAAACCTCTCTCTCATCTTGTTCATTGGCCAAATTTGCATTATTCCTCTTGTGAATAGCATGACTCACCTTCTCCAAGGATTACTCTCTGACTTACCGGTACAATCATCCCTCCACGATCTCTTGAACATTATTAGACTGTCCCTCCACAGTGCTCCAGTGACAGCTTTGCTTTCTGCCTGGAACTGTGAGGGCCTGTTTCCTTACCTATTTTCCCTTCTAGAATGTGGGTCCCTGAGTCTAGGAATTGGTTTGCTTCATCCCTGTTTTCATGGTGCTTAGCATACCATAACTTGCATATGGTAGGGGCTCAATGCATGGTGGGTGACTAAATGGATGAAGAGACAGATAAGATCCAAGATTTTTATTCATCCATCCATCCATGCATTTATCCTGAGAGAATCAGTGAACGGCTTAAAGCAACAGTGATTATATGCCTCTTTAGGCATAATGTGAAGTAATATTATCCAGGAGGTAGAGAAACTGCCTTAAAAGTAAAAACAAAGGGTGTTCTTAGCTTGTTTTTCTGTAGTGTGACATGATCTATGTCTATATCTACATACAGTATCGCATGAGCAGTAGTCTAGAATAGACTAGGACAGAAATAGAGCAACAGCTCTGGTGTCTGATGCGGCTTCACACAAAAAACATACCTTCTTATTTTTAATAACAAGAAACCAATCTCTCAACAAATAGTGTAGAATTGTTTCATAAACCTGAGGGATTCAACTAACTGAAGCCAAATTTGATGCTTTTGAGACCTACCAGTGTCATAAGAATAGCACTATCAACTTTCTGGTTCAAAAAATGATGCTCTTTTATATATAAACCTCCAGGCATTGTGCCTACTTCTCTGTAAGTTTGTGTATAATTTTTCCCATTATCACCCCCTAGGTATCTTTCACCATCACCCTTTTCCAGGCATCTACCATCCACTGAATAGCCATGTTTCTGATTATCCTTTCCCAAATGTATTAGCTTGCATTATTTAAGGCTGAATCTCATTTTATTATTTCCTGCTCGTATTTCTAAACTCCTTAAGTCCATTTGTATGATTCTTTTGTCCTCACAGATGTCCACAGTTCCTCCCAATTTAGTATCATCAGCAAATTTAATTAATGCTCTGTTTACCTCTCCTTCTAATGAAACCAGTCCCTTGTTTCATTTCATCATACAAAGTAAAAATGTAGTGGCAATAAAACAGTCTGAAGAAACATTCCCTCACTGGAGGCAGGGAAGTTAAGGATACAGCAACGGATCCTCTTGTGAGGAGTGGACAGGGAAGCCGGATGGTGCGCTAGTTTGTTATTGCCCTAAAAAAAGACCTTTTTCGCAGAGACCACACTTCGGTATATTTCCTGGGTTAGTGCTGGTGTGTGTATGTGTGCACATGTGGTATGTAAGTTCTTTTCTAGAAGGTTGCTTTGATACCCTAAATGAGGAATTTTTTACTAAAGGTATATTTATGCATATAAGAAAGCATATTTAAAACCATAAACACAAATGAATTTAAAGTTTTATGTAAAGTAGAATTTATAGCCTTCAATACAATAAAATTGAAACTAGAAATATCTCATTCATAACATAGCTACAAATCTTAATAGGGGTGCACACATCTGTATGTCTACAGGAACTCAGTCATTTCTGACATTCACTGTCATCTAAATTTTTGTCTCTACCCTTAACTTGATTTATGCTTTAAATCAAAATTAACCCCCAGATTTAAATAAAATTCCTTAAAAATGGTAGACTTATAGGATAAGGCAAAAGAATTTTTTTTAGTTGTATCCAACAAGCAAGCTTCAGTAAAAGACTACTTTAACTTGTAAAATGAACAGACTGGAAAACTGAGCTTAACCAGAGAGAGCCCTGAAAACCTAAGCTGTTAACTTTAATGTAGGCAAGTTCACGTTCATAGGATTACGCCATTAGTCTCTGAAGGTGAATAGATATAGTGCAGTTTAGGTGAGGAAAACAAAGGTGACGTTCATTAAGCCCTGCTATGTGCCAGATATAATGTTGATGTTTTCCAGCACACGAGTATATACCAATATGATAGGTCCAAAGGCTGTATTAATTATACCTGATCATCTACAGTTGGTATCATAACTCCAGCAAAATCTCCTCAGTGTTAGCCATGTTTCATATGAAGAGTCAATCTTTGAAATGTGGATGGTTTAGTACAAATCTACTGGAAAAAATATACTTTCAAGTTTATCCTTTGAATAGGACAGATGGTAGACCAGTATCTCTATTGTTGTAGAGAGAAGACAATGCACATTCATAATGTTGACATGAAGGCTGATATGTGCTTTATATATAGCACAAGGTCAACACAGATGTCATCACCAAGGGACAGTGTTAACAAAATAGTGACTGAGAATATTGTTAAGTAGTTACAGCCTCACATTTTTTTAGTGAGAAAAATCTGATGCATAATGCATTATTATGAGAGAATTTTCTCAGATTGCCAAGTCTTTACAGGCATAACTTCCATAAGCTTTAATGGGAATTTCCTGCCAGCACCTGTTACAGTACAGAGTTCTTACTTTTCACACATAATCCAAGACTGACTTGGAACACTGACTTGGAAAAATTAATATAGTGAAACCTTCCCGTGATGGTTTCTTACGTGTAATGTGCATCGTTTAATCCTTGTTCTGATATATGTATGTCCATGTTTTCCATTTGCATTCTTTTTCCACCAGAAATTTTCTTTTCACAAGATTTTTATAAATGAGAGCAGAGAGAAGCAATTTTTCTTGCTAGGTAAACTAGTAGAAATTATACATAAGGAGGAAAGTTATTAGAATAGATACTGAATTAATGCTAGAAATCAACTTTTCTTGACTGAAAGTAGTTCTATAGATAGGCTGCATATTCCTAAGCAACTGAAAATTAGATTGCAAAAAGTAATAACTAGATTCTATAATAAATCACAGGTCAAAATGACATGGTTTGACTAGATTTTCTCATATCTTTAGAGATTAAAATTTGGTAACTTTTAGCTGGGCAGTGTCTTGTGCAGAGGAGAAAGAGTTAAAAGACATTTTTACATTTCATATATTTTTAATTAACTCTCACAAATTCCATTACCAAACCAGGCCACAAAAACGAGTCACAGTGCTCCTGTTCAACGAAAATTTGTTGCAGGTTGCACAGAAATTCTATTTTACGAATGACAATCTCACTTTCAAAGGCGTTTGGTACCTTTTCTTGTCTAGGATTTGTAGCATACACGGCAGGTTAGAATGAAAACAGACCTTCATAGTCCAAGTCCAAGGCCCTCAGCATTCTCATCTCCTCGGCAGGATTGTGGGCAGGGAGAATTGCTTTCACTTGGTGAACACGGTCAAATCATGCATTTTTACTTTCATTTTTATAACAAGATCTTATAAATAATGATGGCAGGGTTAAAGTTGGAAGAATTCTGAAACGCTGAAAACATAAGAAGACAATTATGAGCTTATTAGTAAAATTTCTCATAGGAGCAAACCATGGGATCTGAACAAGGACAGAGCTTTAGCCTCCTCCCTTTTTTTCTTTGCAAGACGGTTATGTTCCCTCACGGTGTCGCCTTGAGGCCTTCCTTCTGGCAAATATGCTTCAGGAACATCACGTATACCTCAGTCTGAAGTTCAGAAAGCCATACAACACTTTCGAGTATTACCTCGAGCCAAGCTTTTTTTCAAAGGTGTCAACAATTTAACAATAAATGGCTTTGTTTCCTATTAGAGTATTTTCAAGCATGAGGGAAGGAAGGGTTTTGTTTTATTTGATTTGATTTTGTTTGATAAGGCAAAAAAGGGGAAGAAGGAATAATGTTGACACTTCTAAAAGGATGATATGTGCCCAAGCTTAGTACATTCCTCCTCTCAAGGGAATTGGATGGCAGCACATTTTGCTCTTAACTAGGGCGAAGTAAAGGTTATCATTTTCTTCTGATATTCTGGCCAATGAGTTAATAGAAATGTATTTCTTTCTGGGCATTTATTATTATTATTGTTATTGAACTATTAACAGTAGTTATATATATAGACTGTAGATTTCTGAGCAGCCAGCAGAACACCAGGTACAAAAAGCAATAACCAGGGACTATAATAAAACAGAATTACAGATCAAAATAATATAGTTTGGCCATATTGTTCTGTATCTGTACAGATTAAAATATGATGACTTTTAATATTTTTAAAGATACTACATTGCAAAGACTGTATTATTATTAAGATTTATTTTAAAACTTGAATACAGGTTGGAAATCTAGGCCCCGCTTAAGTCTACCGTAGAGACCAGGTGTCTCTAGCAGAGGCCAGTGATCCTTAGTTTGATTACTGGGGAAATCGTGGCCCACTGGAGGGGAGAAAGGAGTCAAATTGAGCCAGTAATCTATACACAGGGCCACACATGGTGAAGGTGCAGGAGACTGAGGCAGGGGATGAGTTGCCAGGACTATATTCCAACCCAGAGAGGGGACAGTTTGGTTTTCAGAGATCTCATGGTTCTGTGGGAGAATCTGTGTCTCCTCACATTTCAATCTGTAGAACAAAGACCAATATGGATTTAGGAACTTCAATATTACACTCACTTGAAAAAAAAATTGTTGTACAAGTTGTCCCTAAAAAAAGATAATTATCTTATAATTTCCATATGATGGGAAATTATTAGGATATGAATAAATTATATTTAAAATAAATTACGTTTAGTGAACCTGAAAAATGGACCTCTTCTCCCCAAATATCTTGGGTATGTCTGAAAATAACAGTCCAGGAAGGGGCAATATTTGGATACCAGCAACCATCCTTTTGGATTAATTTGGAACCAATATCGTGCACTCTCTTCCTCTTCCTGTTCCTTGTCGACTAGGTATTGTACTTGGCCACTTAGACTCCATCTTTTCCTAGCCCACATCCTACACAGGTGAACACTTGTCTTATTTGCCTTCCTTTTAGTTAAAGTCTTCTCTCAGGAAAGGATCTAATAAATTAATCCACACTCAAGTACACATGGTCAGTGAGGTTTTCTGTTAAATCCCTCCATAGGATTTCAAGACAGGGGAGTAAAATTCTAATAACAGAATTATAGACATCAGCAAGACTATGGACAGAATTGTATTCCCAAAACTTCTGAAAATGTACTTTAAATATAACATCAATAGTTAATAATAAAACTTGACCAATGACATAAAATCCAGGTCTTCAAATTATAATCTTTCATTTCTATCTTCTATAATACTTCAAAAGTCAGCTATGATGACTGATTATGGATTTTTAAATATTATTATCAAAACTCAAACTCTACTGGCCCTTGGGGGAAATGGGGAAATTAAAATGTTCTTTCTTTAAATTCATACAAAGGAAAGCATGAAATGTATCTGTAACTTGCTTTCTCAACACTTAAAAAGTCACATATATGGGGTAGATAATCCATGTTATTGTATTAATAAATATTAACCTGTGTAATGTATCTCAGGATTTTTAAAAATGGACAGATGATGTTTCATGTTTCTGTTGTGTACAACATGATGTTTTTTGGTTTTGTTTTTGGGTTTTTTTGCAGTTTTGGGCCGGGGCTGGGTCTGAACCCACCACCTCCGGCATAGGGCCAGCACCCCACTCCTTTGAGCCACAGGCACTGCCCCAACATGATGTTTTGAAGTGTATGTACATTGCAGAGTAGTTAAATCTAGCTATTTAACAATGCATCCCCTCAGATATTCATCACTTTTGTGATGAAAGTGTCTAAAATACATTCTTCTTGCGTTTTCAGCAATACAAAATACTGTCATTGATTATAGTCATCTCTATATACAATAGATCTCTTGAAACTTATTCCTCCTGTCTTATATACGTATCCTTTTACCAGCATTTCTCCATTCTCCCCCATTGCCTCTAACCATTTCAGCCATTAGAAACCACCATCCTACCCTCTATTTCTATGAGACCAACTTTTTTAGATCCCATGTATGAATGAGATGATGTAGCATTTGTCTTTCTGTGCCTGGCTTATTTCATTGAGCATAATGTCCTCCATACTCATCCATGCTATCAAAACTGGCAGTATTTACCTTTTATGGCTTCATAGTATTCCTTTGTGTTATGAACCTCAGTTTCTTTATCCATTCTTCCATTGATTGACAATTAGGTTGATTCTGCAACTTGATTATTATGAATATCACTATAATAAACAAAGGAGTACAATATCTTTTCAAAATACTAATTTCATTTCCTTTGGAAATACACCTAGTGGAGGGTTTGCTGCATCATATGGTAATTATGTTTTTAACTTTTTGAGGAATCTCCATATCCTTTTTCATAATGGCTATGCTAATTACATTTGCACCAGTAGTGTATAAGCATGCCTTTTTCCTCCACATCTTTGCCAACACTTGTTTTTGGTTTTGGGGTTTTTTTTTTTTTTTTTGTCTTTTTAATAATGACCATGATAACTGAGATGAGGTGATTTCTTATTATGGTTTTGATCTTCATTTCCCTAATGATGAGTGGTATTAAACATTTGTTATATATCTGTTGGACATTAGTATGGCTTCTTTTGAGACATATCTACTAGAGGTTTTCTCCCTTTTTTTAGATCAAGTTTGAGTTATTTAGGTTTTTTCATTGAGTTGTTTGAGTTCCTTATATATTTTGTATATCGACCCATTGTTAGATGTGTACTTTGGAAACATTTCCTCCTGTTCTGTGGGTTTTACCTTCACCCGGTTGTTTCCTGTGTTGTGAAGAAGCTTTCTAGTTTGATGTTATCCCATTTGATCATTTTTGTACAGCTTAGTTTAATACAACATATACCTTCTTTCTGTGACAAAAGATCAGAAATAAATGCTAGATACTAAATGTGTGTGTGTGTATGCATATACACACATATTTCAATAAGGCTTTCAATGTAGAACTAAGTGACAAAATCACCCAGAAGCAGAAAATCTGGTCTGTATTACACTAGTGCTAGATGAGTTTAAATAAGGGAACAATTGGTATTGGAATGCTTTTTTTTTTTTTTTTAAGTCAACAAGTAGTGTTTAGAGTAACCAGAGGGTGTACAATTCTTTGCAAGATGGTTAACAGCCCTCATGCTGAGAAGAAAGGTCTCTCTTACATCACTAAAAGAAACCTTTGCTTACTCTTTCTATTTATAGTGATAATAGAAATTAAGAAAGCCAAGCTCATTGCCACCTATTGGCTTTCATCTATACATTTCTTTTTGTCTAAGTCCTAAAATCATTAATGCCAATGGCATAAATTGTCCAGGAAGAATTGGAGCTTCTAAGTAGGAAAAATAATCTTGTCTTTTGAGCTCTTCTATTGGTATCTCCAAACCTGGGTGTGATTTGTCCAATAATAGAATAGTTCATAAAATACTTAAATTTGGGGATTTCTACTGTGTGTTGCATGAATGTTTTGAACCTGATCACAGGGATCTTATACCACTTTTCGGCTAAATTTGAGATACAAAATAGAGCATTCAGTGATACTGCAAATTAATGAATATTAAGTCTCCAAATATTTTTCAAGTGGTTTGTTCAGTAACGAACACAGTGCATATAGGTCCAGGTGTTTTGGTGATATATAGCAATTAAAGTTAGCAATTATCCCTGTGAGATTATAATAAAAATAATTTCATTTTTAAATTATCTTGTGTATTTCCCAACTATTTTACAATATGTATATATATATTTATATATATGCCAAGTATCTTCTTTGTTTGGGAACGAGTCTAATGACAGCCCAGTTTCTCAAAAGTTTGGGAGGATATCAAGCAGCTGAAAAGAAAGAACCATTTTGTTCATGATCTAAATAGGTTTTTGCTTATGGTTGGTGTGCTCAAACAAGTTTGTAGATTGCTTGCTTTTGTGCCTGCGATTCAGCTGCCCTGACCCATGTTAGTAGCAGCAGCCAGGGAAGGGCTCCCTCTCACCTGAATGCGTAGCAGAGGCAGCCATCAAAACCTCCAGGAAGTGGCAAGCCAAAGGGTCTGAATTAGAGGCACCTCCCCAAAGAAGATCAAAAGTTACGCTCCACCAACACAGAGACACTGAGAAATGGTTGAATGTGTTCTGAATTACACTGCCCTGGTGGTGAACAGAGATCTGCCAAAATCTTTGAATTAATCACTTTTACCTTCAGGGCAGAGTTAGGCTTGAGAGTATTTCAATAGATTTTTATTGCAACAGGGTTATTTCAGATATTAAACTATGTTGCACAAAGTAAAAATAATGTTATTTTTAAGTTGCTACTCTAGTTAAATAAAAGTTGGCAAGTGTTCTTGGGGGCTGTATTGTGTCTGTGTATTTGTGTATGTGTGTGGCTTTCTCTTGTGCCATAAGACTCATTGATTTTTAAAAAGTGAACAGCAATGAATTAGGTGATAAATATGTTCATTTAATCATTTTCATTAACAATGTGTTAGAAATAATAGAAGAAAGGTTTTAAGTGTATAATTCCCTACAATGCAATTGAGGTATTTTTTTTTTCCTACATCTTCAGCAGTAAGTTAATTAGAATCACCTGCATTTCCTTGGGTGGACACCAAATGGATTGCAAACAAAAACAGATTAAAATAGCTGCTGGAGCTCATGGCATACAGATGACAAGATTCACAAAGAGGATGAGGCTCTGAAAATGTTCACTTTTTAAACAATTTTAGAGAAAATTTTAGCTCCTGCGACTTCTCTGTAAAAGCTGCTTGTAAGTGTTTTGCTGAAAGGCTAGAATGGCTTTGTTTCTGATCCCTTGATGAGTGAGAGAAATGTTTAAGAAAGATCACTTTACAGAGAGATTCAGGCTGAAATGTGATGACTGTGATTCAAGCCAAGCCAAAAATTACAGTTCAGAATGAAAGGGGAGGGACGTGGTTTGGGAATCCATTTTCCCACATTCCTGAATCTCAATCATCCCAGCCAATGTTTAAAAAAAAGTCCAGTGGAAAACAGTGAGGTCACTTTATTTAGATGTTTTTTAAAAATAGGAGTGGAGGGATTGAAAAGAATGACAGCAAATATATGAATTTTAAATCAATATCTATTTCAACTATTATGGGATCAAAGGCTAGACTTTATATAACTATTATGACTTCATCCCAAAAGGAGCCATTTTTCAGTTTTCTTCTTGTTTGTGTTGGTGAGACTTGTCTTTAACTTATGAAATAGTGTATTGCTAAAATTTTAAAAAGCAAAAAGTGTATATGGGCACAGAGTTGAGATTACTCCTCCTCAGACTCTAAGCTCTGCATAGAAATGACATCTCCAAGTAGCTGGCTTTCTTTCCTTTAACCTTTTGTGGCAACCCCCTGGCCATGGCCACCATACTGCTATCTCAGTCCTCAGGTTATATGGACATACTTGCATGCAAACTACTTGGTGATCATGGCAGACCAAATCAGACTTTGTTATTCCTGTTTATTTTAATGAAACACACTAAGCAAGTCACAATACCAAAAGAATGGCTTGTTTACATCAGCAGGGTCACAGCATAACAGTAGAACTCAAACATGAAAGAAAGTCAGAGAATGATATGAAACGGATCGAATGCAATCTCCAACTTTACTATCTTATAAACAATGTTGTCCTTCAAGACAGCAGCTCTTACTTAACCAGAGACATTGTCAAATATGTGTCTTCAAGACTAAAATTTTTAGAAAACTAAAAGAAGAATGTGTAAGAGAGTTTGTCAAAGACTCTCTTTTGTTTTCCTGATAATGTTTAAAGAAGTCAGTGAGAGTCTCTTCTACATACTAAAATGTTCCAGGTATTACCTAAAACCTGGAGAAATAGGAAACTGAAAGAGTAATGCAATAAATGGTTTTCCAAGATTCTTCTCAAACCTGTGTCTCTATACAAGAATACCTAATAATAGTAAAAAGGAAGATAGCTATCCTTTCCCCTCCTACTCCTGCTTATACACTATCTCCAAATTCTGGTGTCGCGGGTCTTTCCAATGCATAAGTGGTGCAATGAAGAACCACTAAGAAAAACAAACTAATAGCACACTTAACACTCTAGGCATTTTGTTCTTTTCCTCTCTCAGTTTTGAATTTGGAGCAGTATCAGTATGTGTCTTTCTAAATGTCCAAATGGGACAAGACTAGTTAAGACTTCAGGACAGGGCAATAAAAGAAACACAACCAATATTGGTGATAAATAAATATTTTTGGCAAGGACACAACACTTTTATTTCTTAGTATTAACAGACTGAACTTACGGGAGGAGAGCAGAAGGAAGTGTTTTATTTAATGTAATGATCCTGACCACCCAGATGCTCAATGGAAAGTGCTTGAAAACTTCTTCTTTCCTGTTCAAGAGTCTCTGTTGGATATCACCTTTTTCTTAGTCCCATGTATTTTTTTTCTTTATTGTGTACTTTTTCAGCTTTGATGTATTTACTTTAAATCTGGAATTCACCTCCACCTGGGACATGGGCTATATAAATAGTATAAAATAATTGCTTATTTCTTAGTATCACAGGTTCTAAGCTATTTTCTCAAAAATGAAAAAAATAGCACCTTCTCAATAACTTCTTTTAAGTCTAAGATTTAAAAACATTTTTTGTCAAAAAAACTTATCTTTTATTATCTTAAGAGGACAAAAATAATTCTTATTTTTCCACATGAATCCCCTATAAATACCTGGCAGATGAAAAACTCATTTCATTCAGAAATGAGTAATCAGAAATGAACCAGTGAAATCTGTACAATAAGTGTAACCAAAAGCAAAAAAGGTAGCGAGAAAAATTGAAGGTAAGTATTTTGTTATGACATAAAAAGAAAAACTTATTGCAAAAAGTATCTCTATGGGCCAAATATTCATAACAGAGATGCAAGAAAGGCAGGACAAAGTACCACAATGAAATGAAAATTGAAAAGAAAGAGCTCATGGAAGACATGGGAGGAAAAAATAAACAATCTCAGTGATAAAAGCACAAGTGGCTACATAAACTCCACACAGAGAAGGACAGGAATGAGGAGAATAAAAGGAAATGAGACGTCTCCCGACACATTCTCCCACCGTGAGAAGGGGAGTCACATCACGTTACATAGTGACGATTTTAAATACTCGTAGTTTAATCCCTCATCATTTTATCACATGTTCCAATAAAGGAAATTATTATGCAGCACTTATCTTCACAATCTAATGAAACTTCTATTTTCATCATTAAAAATTCTATCTTTATGAAAAACCATATTGGTTTTCAAGTTCCCAAACTGAGAAAACATGTCTGATTCACTTTTCTCAAAAAAAATAAATAAATAAATAAAGGAAAGAAATAATAGAAAAGTTATGTTTTAAAAAGAAAAAACCAATAATGGTGCTGAAAACAGAAAAGGTGCCATCAGCGCATGAAAAATAGAAATTCCAGGAAGACAGAAAGCAGATGGGATCAAACAAGTGGAGAAACGAAAGCAGAAGAAACACCATTCCCAGACACCATAATTAGGCACAGTTCTTTCCAGGGAATATTCCCAGAGAATATCCAAACTTGGAGTCAACAAATTAAAAGAACAGAAATTGGCTACAAGAGGCCACTGAATAAAGTAATTCATTAAACAATAGGATCTAACCAGGAAGAGAGCTGGGCTTCTCTCCCCTCTTTCTGTACCAAAGAAGCACCTACAGTGAGTCCTTAGACCTAACAAGAAGTTGTATAAGGAGAGAGGAGAAGTTGCTAGCAGGACACTTCCTTGCACCGTTCTCATTTAAGATTAAGCCAGTTGGGAACAAAAAGATACGTCCAAATGCAGAGGTCTCCATGACTACACTTCATTCTGAGCATTTTGGTTTTCAGTCATAAAGGTAAAGTGATATTTGAACAACATCCATCTTAAAGAAATTCTAGATACAGAGAAGAGAGACAAGGGAGGGAAGGGTACATCGAGCAAATAAAAAAAGTAAAGATATTCTGATTGAAGGGGCCCAGATGGAGAACACATCAGAATGAAACTGGATCACTCCAAGTTTAAAGAGAAAATGATTAAAACAAAAATCACTGAGAAAAAGCAATTTACCTGCAAAACTCAAGAATCAACTTGACATCAGATTTACCAGCAGGGATCCTAGAAAATAATGGAACATTTATTTTTCAAAGTTGAAAAAGTAAAATATTATGAAACTTAAATAAATATTCAAATCAATTCAAGTCAATTGTGAAGCAAACAGTCATTGAGATGGAAGAAATAAGAAAAAATACCATACACTTTTATGAACCAAGAAATGTCTTAAAATTAAATAACAGTGGAATACGTGAGAAGGGTAACCTGGACCCGCACTGTCAAATATGGTAGTCACTACCCGCATGTGGTTAAATTACTCAAAATTATATAAATTTCAGTCCCCTAGTTGCATTAACCACATGTCAAGTGCTCAGGGGCCAGTCACATGTGCCCAGTGACTACTGGTTTGGAAGTGAAGAGACAGAACATTTCCCTCCTTGTAGAAAGTTCTATTGGGAAATACTTAATTCAAGGACCTGAAGAAACCTTGGAAGAAGGGGAAACATTAGACTGTAATTTTAGGGAGATCACGTTTGTGAAACAAAATTTTCATGTCAAACCCAGTCACATTCCTTCTTTGAAAAAATACTAATTGATATCAACCCATAGGTAAATCACAAAATATTTATAAAGAATAAAATGAAAAGTTCTAAACTTTGAGAATATAAGCAATCCCTGAACGCGCCCGATCTCATCTGATCTCGGAAGCTAAGCAGGGTCGGGCCTGGTTAGTACTTGGATGGGAAAATATAAACAATAATAGCATAAGAAAAAAACTGGAAAGAGAGAAAAAGAAGAGTAAAAGCATTGATGTCTTTATTTTTTCTCTTTTCAATTTCTTTAATTTTTTGTGCCACAGAGGCAATCTGATTATTAAGAAATAGATAAATGTAACCTAAAATAGTTTTTTTTTTTAAAAAAAAAAAAAGAGGGTATAAATGTGTTATTAACTATAAATGCACTGAGCTCTTTATCTTTTCTCACAAGTCAATAAATATTATCCAAATTTAATAAATTAATAAGCAGAAATATGATACAATGTAAATGCATAACAGAAAAAACTAAGCAGAGCTCTGAACAGTGACTGACGTTGGAAAGCAGGTTACAACAGCTACTTTGCATTGTTTTCATTGAAGATTCTTCTGTCTGGTTTAATTTTGGTTTTTACTATGGAAGTATAAAACTATTTAGAATGGTCATCATAAGGTCACATAATAATACTGTACAATAAAATTCTGGTTTGAAAATCAAAATTGTGTCACTATTTCCTACAATAATCATTCTTAGGAAATGGCGAGTCCATTGGAGGGTGGGCACCTCATAAGAAATCAGCAATAATCCGATAGAGCCAGCACATGGCTATAGCATAAATACCAGCTGTTGAGACAGTATAGATTAGATTTAGAGCTTCAAATTTTATATTGTCCTCTCAGTCATTGAATTTAAAGTGCGTGAAGAGATAAGTTAACAAAGAAAGGGTGGAAACACTTTAATTGAGAAGAAGAGGAATAGGGCTGAATGGCACACATAGTTCTCAGAATCCAAGCAGGACTTTGGAAAGACCTAGAAAGAGCCGTGCAGTGGACTGGGGCAGCCTGGGTGTTCCTGTGCTCGAAGGTCCTTGCCAGGAAGAGAAGTCAGAAGTCCAGAGTATTGCGAGAATGGCTCTTCTTGCGGCAGCTCTGGCCTCCGAGGAATTAGGAAGGGCCATAAATCCCAGGAGAGGTACTATTTGTACCAAATTCCCAGCCCACATTTGCAGACTATAGAAGTTCAGATGCGTTTTGTTATGGGTCAGAAAAATATGCAGGCTTTGGGGGCACTCCACCCCACGAGGCTGAACGTCCACATCTCTGTGGTTTGTCCATCATTCAGGCTACCAAGGATGCCACCTAATTCGCAGTTTGCAACTATTTTTAACAAGCTCATCTGCATTGTCAAAAACTGCCCATATTTTGGCAGATAAGCCAGTCAACTCTGGACACAGTGCTGGTCTCTTAGATTTCTTTTTGGAAAGTGTTTAAGATTTATGGTGGGAATTACTCATGACAGCTGCATTCTTTCCACTGGGCTTAGACCACCATTTGGTCTAATAACTCCTAATTGTGTGTCTCTCCCAGTCTAAGCTTCTTCAAGGGGTAAAAAAAGAGGGGAGGAAAAGACTTTTAAAAATCCCCTACAGCAAAACTCAGTGATTTCTGCCAACGGTAAACACTATTTTGAAACATAAGTAGGTCAGCTGATGATGAACAAATAAACGACATTTCAGGGAGTGTGGGTTTCTTCAGAGGATTTTTTGTTACTGCTGTTAATGCCAGTCGATAAAAAAAAAAAAAAAGTAAAATTACTTAGTTTCATCGTGTTCCCAAAGTATTTTTAGCATAACAGGCAAATTCCTGTCAGCATTTAAAGTCATGTTATTTTCCTGAAAGAGGTACCTCTCAAAGTGATTTTTCTCCAGACTTCACCAACGCACAACAAAGGTACCTTGAAGACATTGCTCATTTAAAAATCATACGGAGTCTAATTATATTTCCAAAATAAGTAGTTTCCAATCCAGCAAGGATAATGTGGTTATGAAAAGGATGTCCAAATCCACCAATTTACATTGGTTTGGTTTGGCATAACTTTCAAAGTTCTTGGAGTAAAAAGAGGATGGCACGTGAATAATTGTAATTTGGGTAATATTCCTAGGACTTTGGGTTTGCCATTCTGTGAGCCATTTAGGGGAAAGCTAATCAACTTCAAGAGTGTACCTATATAATTTATAACTGCTAAATTTTACTGATATGTTCCAGATTATTTTGCAAAATGTAATACCCTCCTTTTTAATATGTACCTCATCATTTTCACTCTATTTGTGTAATTTAAAAAGTATGACAGCAGGGGAGCCTGAGCCATTGAAAGCAGGAGCCGCTAATGTCAGAGACTGTTACCATCCCCAGGATGTATGGTGTTGATAGCTCTGCATCTAAAGGGCTTGGAAGTTACACCAAGTGGGATTCATCTTGCATCTGATACGTTTTACTTTACTCCCTCCTACCTTCTGTTTTCTGTCCCCAGCCACAAAGCAGTTTCTCTGCTGTGACTCTTCTCTAACCATGATGATGACACAGGTCTGAATTACCCTGCCTGTTTCCACCATCTGAAAGAAAGTCGGGTTATTGATTTAGGATGAGGCTGCTTTCCTTCAATAGTCCAGTGCTTTCCCGTTGCTCACATGCACCATATCCCATCCATACTGCTCTTTCCAATGTTTTTGATTACTGGGCTTTAAAAAAATTTTTTCTAATGAAATTTAGGACAGAGTAAGAGGAGTACTTCTTGTGTACTAACTTCATATTTTCGTAAGAGAATAAGAAAATTTTTTGGACACAGAGAATTTCAGTTGTTGAGATCCAGTTTACAACTCTAGACAACATATGCCATTCACTAGCATTTAAAATATTGGGAAAGGAGGGTAGCCTCAAAATAGACATGCATTTGCTTATAGACCTTGCGTCAAGGGGCGTGCAGATGAGAGTGAGGTTAAAGGAAGGTCTATACTTGTTATGATGAAACTTTGCTGAAATTTAAATAATTTCATTTATCTTTGACCTCTGATAAGGGTACTTACTAATTAGCAAAACAAAAACTAGTTTTAAAAAATATTCTGGCTCGGTTCCTGTAGCTCAGTGGCTACGGCGCCAGCCACATACCCCAGAGCTGGTGGGTTTGAATCTAGCCTGGGCCTGCCAAACAACGATAGCTACAACCCAGAAGTGGCCTGGGTTGTGGCGGGCACCTGTAGTCCCAGCTACCTGGGAGGCTGAGGCAGGAGAATGGCTTAATCCCAGGAGTTTCAGGCTGCTGTGAGCTGACACCACAGCACTCTACCCAGGGCGACAGCTTGAGACTCTGTCTCAAAAAAAAAAAAAAAAAAAATCAATATTCGGATTTTTCTTGTAACAGATACCAATTGACAATCTAAATGATTGTCTTAATCATTATTATAAATAAGGAAAATGTGATTGGTTCTTTAAGAAATGTATTAGAATTTCTCATTTAGAGAACACAAACCCACTTACTCCATTGAAGTCTCTATTTTCTATAATAGTCTTTTTCACTCCTTCAAAGCCATGGATAACTCATTATTTCTCAATGGGGAATAATCAGACCAATTTTCATTTGGTCAAACTTCGTTTTGATGGCAAGCAACAAGGTGACATTGTTTTTACCACTCATGGTTCTAAATGATATTTAACTGCTTCCAAATCCAAAACTACCCCTAAAGCCCCCAAGCTTGCCATCAGGAACATTTTTCTATAGACACTACAGGGCCCCTAAAGGTGACTGTGAAGAAGAATTTTGAAATCTTTTTCCTAGTGTCTGTATATTCAAAAAATTAAGAAGGGAAGTTTTCAAAATGACACAATTAGATGTACAAGTTTTAATATTTTTAAAATCTATTACACTACTTGAAATTTTAAAGATCAAAGCTAAGTATCAAATATGATCTAATCATAACAAAGCAACTAAAAGTTAACAAATTATTCATAAATTAATATTTTAATATTAATATTTATGGGTATATGTGCATAAACTTAAGACCAACATGGGCCAATATATAATTAGGAATTAAATATTAGAAAAAAAATTATTAAGGCTGGGTACAGGGACTCATGCCTGTAATCCTAGCACTCTGGGAGGCCAAGGTGGGTGGATTGCCTGAACTCAGTAGTTTGAGACTAGCCTGAGCAAGAGGAAGACCCCATCTTTACTAAAAATAGAAAAAACTAGCTGGGTGTGGTGGCAAATTCCTGTAGTCGCAGCTACTTCAGAGGTTGAGGCAAGAGGATCTCTTGTCTTGAGCCCAAGAGTTTGAGCTACAGTGATGCCACGGCACTCTACCCAGGGCTACAGAATGAGACTCTATCTCAAAAAGAAAGAAAGAAAAAGAAACATTTTAATTAGGAGGATTGTCACATTTAAACTGTTAAGCACATATTGTACTTTGAAGCAAGAAAACTGGAGGGAGTATCCTTAGATTAATGGAGCTACTTTGTGCATCAGGAAGAAAAAATATATTTGATTTTTATAAACGTATATGTCTTTTTTTTAAATGTGTATGTCTTAGAAACTCACCACTACTAACAAATATGCAGCTTCACCCAATTTCTCACAATTTATAGTTCTCAGGAAGGGGTAAAGTCTCAATAATTGATTCTTAGATTAATCTAGAAATACAAAACTTGCATAACCTAGTATACCTGATAATAGCTATTCCATTCTATTGCCATTATCCTGTTACCCTACAGTTTATTATGTGGAAGAGCAAAAAATCATAGAGAATGATTGTTCTAAATTTTGCCATCAATATCAGTGCTATAAGTTATGTTATTCCACCCTAACCTACTGATGAAATATTTTACACAATAGCAGAAATGTTCCTAATATAAAGCATGTAAAATTACAGAGATGCCAAAGCAATGGGGGCCTCATTTCATGCCAATAAAGAGCATTGGAAAGCCTTTACTCCTTTATAATACGACAATAATTTCTACTAATATATTTAATGCTTATTCTTGTGAATTACAATAATTATCCATGGTACTATATCACCTCCTTAGAATAGCTATTGAGATAATGACCTCTACATTGGCTGGTAATCTCACCTAGGCCACTCTGAGGGCCTAGAGACAGCAGATAATACACACTCCAGACATTAGAAGTATGTTACTAGCATGTTTGTGGAAGATAATAGTGTTTGAATAGATGTCTCTCTTTTCTTTTTCCTGTTTCTTCATTGTCCTGATAACCTGGTCATGAAAATACCTAGGTACTATAAATAGATGTGTAGAAAACAAGTGGTTGATTTATACAAATTTACTGCAAAGATACATTATTTTGAATTGTAGATAACCAGTTTTGAAATAATCTGAAACTAATTTCATCATCTTTGCCAAAGATTTCTTTTTATTTTTTTGCTCCACCATAGAATACCTTATTACCTATTATGTACTAGAAGTTATCAAACTAGTTTTATATCTGGAATAGACTTTTCACTCTATAGTTTCAAATAATCAGATTGACATATATATATGCTATAGTAATCACAGGAAAAAAGAGGATAGACTAGAATAGGATAGAATAGAATAGAAATAGAAATGAAAGAAAGAGAGAGAGTTGGAAGAGGGGAGAAGGAGGGAGGAAAGAAGAGAAACGGAGGCATGAAGGCAGGAACGTGGGCAGGAAGGAAACTCCTCACAAATGCCTTGAGTTATTCTATCTTTCTTAAAATGGCACTAATACATGTATACCAGGAGGTTCTTCGTTTCCTCCAGTTTGATTCCTATTTTTCTTTTATAGTTTAATCTTAAGTATACTATGTAATTGGTGGTTCAACTAGATTCAATTTTGTTTGTTTGTTTGTTTTTTGCAGTTTTTGGCCGGGGCTGGGTTTTGAACCCGCCACCTCCAGCATATGGGGCCGGTGCCCTGCTCCTTTGAGCCACAGGAGCTGCCCTAGACTCAAATTTTTAATGATTGTCACACAAACTTCATGATTAATTTTGGGATTAAACTTTTGAAGATTGCTTAGTTTGGGCCATAGGGATTTGTTTTCTCTATGAGGAAGGTATATTTTGTTACGTTTATACTCTTTTTGCTCCTCGCTATTACTTTTTTCTTTTACTATCTTCATTCTCGTATGTACTAAGATAAAATATGCGCTTTTGTTTTCAGGCCTAGATGTTGATGGAATATATCGAGTTAGTGGCAATCTGGCAACAATACAGAAGTTAAGATTTATCGTCAACCAAGGTAAGTGATTTCTACTCGTCAGACATTTTTCTCAATAGTGTCATCTGTAACAATAATTCAGACTCTGCTGCATGTACCGTAAATAGATAATAATAAAAGCTTTAAAGGGAGCTATAGAAGGTTGAAGAAATTAAAACCTTATCACTAGAAAAGTAAAAGAAAACCAAGCAGTTTCGGGGAGATGAGAATAAATAAAAGGACAAACGAATAATAGTTTACGTGGAATAAATAATGAGTGGAACATGGCAAACTGAAAGTGGGAAAAAGAATAATAGAAGAGTAAAATAAGGACAAGACACATACTCTTCCCAGATGATCCAGCAATTGCACTTCCTGATACCTACCTACCTGAGTTCTATCTATCCACACAAAAACTTGCAAACAAATATTTACAGCAGCTTTGAAAGCAACCGAGTTGCCCGTCAGTAGGTGAATGGACAAAACAAATCATAGTTCATTCATATAATGGAATATTATTCTGTGATATGAAGAAATGAGGTATCAAGCTCTGGAAAGACTTCAGCGAACTCCAAATGTGTGCTCCTGAGTAAAAGAAGCCAGTGGGAAAGGGTGTGATTCCAACCAGATGACATTCGGGAAAAGGCAAACCCAGAGACAGTCAAAGATCAGCGGAAGCAAAGGATGGGGGGATGAAGAGACGAACAGGTGAAAACGGGAAATTTTGAGGATAGTCAAACAATTCTGTGTGATACTGTAATTGTGGATATATGTCATTATACACTTGTCACACCCACAGAATGTGCCCCACAGAGAGTTCAGCCTAATGTAAAGTACAAACTTTAATATATATATTGGCTCATCAATTATAACAACATTCCCCATTAGGACCAGACACTATTAATAGGAGGCGTGAGGGGATGTATGGTACTCATTGCAGTTGCTGCTCAATTTGCCTGTAAACTTAAAACTGCTCTTAAAAAGTATATTCAGGCTCAGTGCCTGTGGCTCAAACAGCTAAGGCACCAGCTACATACACCTGAGCTGGTGGGTTCCAATCCAGGCCGGGCCCGCCAAACAACAATGATGGCTGCAACCAAAAAATAGCCGGGCGTTGTGGTGGGTGCCTGTAGTCCCAGCTACTTGGGAGGTGGTGGCAGGAGACTCGCTTGAGCCCAGGAGTTGGAGGTTGCTGTGAGCTGTGA
>NW_003852459.1:2975179-3005176 GCF_000181295.1 Otolemur garnettii
AAAAAAAAAAAAAAAAAGTATATTCAAAAAAGTAGAAAATAGGAAAGCAAAAGCATGAAGACTAAAACATTTGAGTGTGGTGTTCTAGACAGCTCACAGGTTTTTAGAATCAGAGGAATGGGGCATTACCCAGACTATCTCCTTGTGTCCTTGGCATCTTATTTAACCTGTGCCTCTGTTCCTTATCAGTAAAAACAGTGGGGGACACACCTTGGAAGCATGTGTATTACATTAGATAGCACATGTGGCATTCCCTTAGCAAGGCAACAGACTACGTTAGTTTTCCTTTCACTTAAAAACAGTCGATAGTGTCATCAGAAGAATCATCTTCTATCAAAATGTAGGGAATCTTTGTTGAAAAACATGTATGTGTGTTATAGGTAGGAGAAGCATTAAAACTGGGAAACGTTAAACTCTCCAACAATTCAACTTGAGTTGAGCCACTCTTGGAAATGTTGACTGCAATACTTTGGGCCAATTGCCATATGATTCCTGTTTCTGAGAATCTCTATAACTGAGATTCTCCCCAGCTCTGCTTGTTCACTAATGTAATTCCTTGTCTTTCACGATTATTCTCCTTCCTGGGAAAAATATAGAACTAAACTTAACCTTAGTTATTCATATTAGTCCATTTAGACCGAATCAGAGTACCCTCTTTATGGGTACAATTCAGAGAAAAGAGTCCCAGACTCATATTTACTCCAGTTAAATGACTGTAAGTCATTCTTACAGTATATTTCATGCTGAAATCATATCCTGATTGGGCTTCTAGACAGCTGGCCGACACATTTCTTCTACAAAGAAGAAATCTCAAAACAGAAGCCATGCTAGAAACAAACACTAGTTGCATTTCCTGCCTTAAAAAAAAAAATTATGCACAGCAGTTTGAAAAGGCAAAACAAAAAATCGGCAATGAAAATGTGAAATCTGTCCATCTTGTCTTTTCCAATCCAAACTTCAGCATCCTCTGAGGCTGTGTAACTGCTCATGTTTCCATGAGAATTGACAATGTAAAGCTGGACAGAGGCCTGAGTTGGTATCTGGTAGCACAGACTTGTCAGTAAACTGTCTCCCTGGTTTATAGCACTGTCAAAATGCAAAATACTCAACACAAATTATGCTACATTAGGACCTTTGATACTAGTAACATAGTCCAAGTTGTGTTGTGCAGTTTTTTGAATTAGATGATAAATGAAGTGCATATACCAGCCCCTTTCAAAATTTACTAATGAGATTATCCTTTGAATGAATTTTCTAGACTGGTCTCATTACCTTGTTGCTAACGCCATACCTTCCCCTCCATCTGGACCAGGACTCTAGCAGGAAAGCTGACTTAGAAGAGAATCAGTGCTGGGTACAAAGAGGTTGTGTGTGTGCCTGTGGCTTTGTGTGTGTATGTGTGTGTGTGTCCTAAAATAAAATGGCAAGGCAGTGATAATTCTGTGAAAAGCATAAAGTACTAAGCAAACGTGGTGCCTCCTTTTCTTCAGTCTAAGTTGAGACTTGAATGATGCTGGCTTACCTTCCTTGCATTAACATGTTTCATCTCTGTATTCACCTTGCACATGTTTCTTTTTTAGAAGGCTCTAAATAGATATATTTTTAAACAAGTCCCTGCCCACTGTTAGGCTAGACTAATGAAAACTGATCTTAGAGATTTTCAAGACAGTTGAATTGCAATTTATATGTTTCACTAACTTTCTTGAATGCTATAATCATCAGCAATTCTAAATACATCAGTTGAATGATTCAATTTGTTTTGGTTTTCTGTTTGACTCACTAAATCAGTAGGAATTAAATACCCTTATTATACTTCCAGATCAGATGACATACAAGTTAAATTCAAAGTGATCACTTTTGCAAAGTACTTCCTAATTATATCTAATAATGATAATAATAATAACCGTAAAAGTAACTAGTATTTTCTTAATTTATTATGTGCTAGGCACTGTACTGAGGACTTTATATAATTTAATTTATAGGAATATTACTGTTTCAATTTTAAAGATGAGGAAACTGAGACTCAGGTATTAAATAATATCCTAAGGTCATAGAACACGGAAGGGAGGAAGCGAGGACGAGGTCCCAGATCTCTGACCCAGACCTGTCCTGCAAACCACTGCCAGGAGCCTGTGCTTTCTATTCGTTAGTTGTTGACTATCTCCTTTCAAGAGCAGAGACGAGTGTTTTCATGCTACATGTACTTGTTCATGACGTTCATTTACTCCTGCTTCTTGGTACTGGTAAATTATACGTGCTATCATTGGCATTTGACTAAAATTGTTCAAGAAGTGAAATGCTTGGGAAAATGCCAAACATCACAGTTTTGAAGAAGCGTGGCACTACCACACTCTCTGTATCTATGTTTGGACTAAAAAACTACTTTAACACAGTATTTTTGTTGTAGCCTTTGGGAAAGGCACTGATTTCTTGAAGTAAAGACCTCAACTTAACTAGGCTGTGGGTGAGTTAGCCAGCAGTGCTCTACCCTGTTTGTTGAATTTGGTGCCAGCTTGCAGTGACATTTTGCTGACACAACTCTTCTGTTATATGAAGGCGTCTCTCAAGGAAAACTGGTCCATGACCTTAGATGTCAAGCTGTCATCACTCTGTGACACTGTGTTGAGTCTTCAGAATTATCTGTGTTCTCCTGATGGTTTTCCTGCATGTGGGTACGTTGTAAAGGACAGACTTCAGCACGAAGGGTACTCATGGCTGTCTTGAGAACTTCTGACAGTGGGTCCTGGAAATCCCCCCCAGACTAAATTCCCCTTCCTTGGGTTTGTATTTAAGCCTAAGGCCCAAAGGACAAAGTTAGTTCAGATTCTCTTTGGTATTGCTTCACACCCTCTTTCACAAATTAAAAAGGGGACAAGACACACTGGCATCCTTTTTGGAAAATACCAGCTCTGAAGCTTTTCAAGCTCTTGAGCCAAAGGGAGAGCAATGAAGCCCCACAGGAAGAAATGACTGGGAATTTTCCAAAGTGATGTTTCTTAGTCCCCAGTAACAAATATTCCCTGTAACTGCCTGAATTGGAGGAAATGACTTCTTACCAAGATTTACACATGTTTTCCCTATATAGAAACAAAAATTAAAGGAAGACTCTTTAGGACACCCTCCTTCACTTTTTCACACCAGGAAGAACAAAATATATAAATGTTACAAATTGACATAGCCAAGAGTCCTGTGTATGAAAGTGTGCGTACATGCATACACATGTGTATTTTTTGTTTTCCATGAAAAATAGCTTTTTCCCATTAATTTAGAGTCTTTCACTTTGCATATCCTTATCCACCCAGATTTTATTGGCATACTAATTCAAATTAGTTATTGGCTTAAAGACATGATTGAACACACTAAGAATAAGCCCCATTGCAAAAACCTAGTAGAAAATAATTCTCTGTTACCAACTATACCTAAACTACTTTTATATAGATTTGTACCTTAAAGCAAAGCAAAGTGTTAACTTCAGTAGCTATCCCTGTGCTTTTACTATGACTTGCAGCATCAAAAATTGAATAAAAAACAGGAGAAGCGAGAAAGAATATGAACAATTGGCAATTTCATCATGAAATAAGCAGTTGGATGAAACATAAAAAGATCTGGAAAAGGATTTCAAAACTTTGAGTTCTGTTCTTATGAAATAATCCTGGTATCAAGTCCATTCATTTTTTTATTGAGTTTATATGCCCTCTTATTATTTTTAAAATGAAGTATTTCCTTAAGCCTACTTCACTCTCACTGCCAGCCATAGCAACAACAAAACAAACTGTGTTATTTGCTTTATTCCGTTCCACAGGGCGGTTTTTTTGGTAAGTTGAATCATCGATAGGGCACCTTTTTGGCTTCTATGTGACAAGATTATCTTTTAACAATGATTTATTTTTCCCATTAAAGCTAAAGAGATCACTTGATCATAAAAGGGCCAGACTTTAACATTGTTCAGGGCTTTGGAAACTTTCTTAGACCTCATTTTTCAGCTACATTGAGTCAGGGAGCTCGAAGACTATTGAAGCTTGTATTGCTTTCTTGCTACTTAAGAAAACGTATTGGCATTAGTGAATAATGTTAAACACAGAGGTCAGAACAATCAGTTCTTCACCTGCGGGCACACTTGTACAGTTTCTAGTTTTTGCCTCATATCCTAATAGCAAGTTTATGGATTTGTATATCTCTAAAGTACACAAATTCTGGCTATTTGTTTTAAAACAAAACTTACCATACATTTGTGTGTATTATGTATTTTAATTCATTACACACCAAGCAATAAGGACCTGACCTAATGCCATGGTAAAACTGGTAAAGGCAGAGACCATCTAATGGCAAGAAGCAGCACATAGAAAAGGAAGAGTCTGTCTCCTTATCATTGTTCTGAGCTATTTGTGAGTCTACTAGACACTATTTTAACTTTAAATCTCACACTCTTCATTTCCAATATGAGAATAATAATGGAAATGTGAGGACTTTAAAAACTGAATCAGCCAAGTGATAATTAATATTAACTTTAAATCAGATGATGAGTAGTTAGATGAAAGTGTGATGCCAAATATTAATAATCGAATATGATGTCTGCTCCCTACCCAATTGAATTTTCTTTGACAGTAATAGGAAGAAAAAACAAATATAGGAAAATGATGGAAATTTCTTTCATTCAATCATGCTGTTGAATGATTGATCTCATTATGAACCAAATTCACAGGGCTTCTGAATTTTCAGACACAAAGGAAAAACAAAATTTTATGTTGGTGGTAAATTTTTTGGAGGTTTCCATTTGCAAAAGAATAACACCCTCTTCCTTGGAGAGGGCAGGTGAAATCTATGGAAGGCATAGGTCTGAATTTAGTTATGGCTTTTCCATGAAATTAGGTCACTGAGACCAAAAATTAAATTAGTCAAAGTTATATAAATACCAGTCCCCAAGAAAACTTCTTAGGATATTTACCAAATTCTGTCATCATCATCATCATCATCATCATCATCACTACCACCACCATCAAAATCAAATCATCATCCTTATCATCATCAAAATCAAACAGTAATTATTAAAAGCTAAGTGGGGCAATACACCAGGCTGACCTCTGCTCTGGCAGCACCCTACAGTACTTATTCCTCACCCTGCCTGCGTATAAGAATGGTGTGGCTTGGATACTGCTGCCTAACAGAGTTACCGCCAACTTAGATGCTCAACACAATACAAATATATTATCTCTCTGTTTCCTTGGGTGGGAAGTCTGGGCACAGCATAGCTGAATCCTCTGCAGTCAAGGCATCACTTCAGGGGTGGCTCTTATCTGGACGCTTGACTAGGGACAGGTCTGCTTCCAGGTTCCCATGTTGTTGGCAGGATGAAGTTCCTTGGGGCTTGTTGGACTGAAGACCTCAGTCCATCACTGGCTTTATGGACCTCTCTGTAGGCCAACTCACAACATGGCAGCTGGCTCTAGCAAGTGGGGAGAGATTGGAAGAAAGGCAGAAGTTTTAAGTGTTTGTAACATAATCATGAAGGTCACCTCCATTACCTTTGCTACATTATGCTGGTTAGAGCAAGTTACAGTTGTCAGTCACACCTTAGGGAAGGTGGTCGGTCACCCAAAACATGAACACGAGGATGAAGAGTGATAATTGGGGGTCCTCTAAAACTCTATCTGCCACAAGAATCAAGTGCTGGAGTTTTTCAAAAAGAAAAATTTGGAGATCTCTCATAGAAACCCCAATGTTAAACATTTGAGTTTGCAGCTATAAGTATGTATTTCAAAAGAAAAACTCCCAAGGTAAATCAAGTCCATAGCCAGGTTTGGGAACCTGTGGCTACTTTTAGTGTGGCTCTCTAGTGGGGACACTACTTGCCAAGGCACAAGATAACATGTATATGAGGTTTAAGTTGGAGGGAATCAGAAGTAGGCCACAAACTCCTTTTTATTTTTAATATTAATTTTCTAATGAGGGGAAATTTCTCCATGTGTACTTATTAAAGCAATAATATTCATTAACTTTTATGAAGAGTGTCATTACATAACTTAAAAATACCATGATTTAGCATGTATGCTATTAGTATGATTAAAATTATACATTTTACCATTTCCATTTCCAATGTTGTGGATTCTGGTATAAATGAAAAGCAGTGTGTTTTGCCTAATACTTTGCTGACACAAGGAAGGAGCAGAGAACACTGAGAACTGTAACAGAATGGTGCTGTTGCTGATGACAGAGGGACTTAATTGAGAATCTACCACACGCATGCAAAGTTAGCGGTATTTCCGACCGAAAAATGTGGAAGGTAGATAGACTTGGTTATCCATAGTCTTCACAAAGGAAACCAATGCTTCAGAAAGATTAAGTAGCTTTTCTAAGGCCACCTAATTAATACATGATGAAGCCAGAAAGCGAACCCATTTTAAACTTACGTCAGAAAATGCACAGCCTGGTTGCTGGATTCAATTTAACAGGGGGAGAAGGCTGAGAGGCGGTTTCTTCTCTTTTAACATCAAAGAATCAAACATCACTTATTCTTACTCTAGCATTATATTTTCCTGGTATTCAGCCTCTGAGACTCTTCTATAAGAGAAAAATTTCTTTTTAAAATATCCTTTTAATAAATAACCCCAAACTGCCCTGCCTGTGAGTTCATCAAGAGTAAGAAACTCGGTTCATCTTTGTATCTCCAATGTAGAAAAGTGCCTGTACATTGTATGTACAAAATAAAAGTTTGTTTCTACAAAATAAGAAAATGATGAGCTTCTTATATCTTATACCAACTATCTCAAATGATCTCATTGGTACATGTGTTAGGTTCTATTTTTTACGTTTCAGCAAGGAAAGCTCAAGCTATATTTTTTCATTATATTTTCTCCAAAATGCCTATGACTTAGTTTTAGACTGGATAAAAGAATCATGTGACAAATGAATAGTGATGACTCCCGTATTACTATTCTCTGCCTTGATAAAGCGTGGGCAGAGGTGGCTCACTCACTGTTCTCAGTACAGTATGTTCTTAGCATTTGAACAAGGCAGGCCTGATATTAGAGGGCGTGGCACAACTGGACAAGCCCTTTGCCCTGGCATCATGGTGGGAATGACTAGCTAGGGTTGGACAAATAACAATGAAAGTATACTGTTCACGTGAACTCCTAGCCCTGAATTTTCATAGTATGTCTTTTGTTTTCATTTTCACATAGGATTCCCTTTCAATGATAATTACGGCCTTACTGACTTACATATATTCCTGTAGCAACTCTTTTCCAAAGTGCTCCATATCGTTAGAAACTTCTTCTAATAAAAGTATGCTTTCGGAATAAAGCATTTGCATCTCCTCAAAGCTGTTTCTGAAAAAGGAAGTGACATGTACAGGATGGGAGGCAATTTTTTCAAGTCCCTGTGTTCAACCTGAAGATAAATATTTGAAGTTTACAAAGGCAGGTGCTGAGGCAAGATCCAAACTAAGTTCTGAATGGTGAAGAGTCGCACAGACGCTGGGGCCCTCAGTTGCGCAGGCTCCCTGGAGAAGAGTGGCAGGTTTCCTTGTCCGATTTCCTCCTCTCCAAGGTTCCTAGCACGGCAGGATTAACATGGAACTGAAAGGTGAAATCCATAAAACAAAATTTTTACTTTTACATCATGCGTTCATTCATTCCATAACACTTATAAAGCTCTCACTGGGTGCAGGGCAGTATGTAGGATACTGGAAATGCTATGGTGAGTGGAACAAGGGACCTTCACAGTCACACACAGCCTCCATGTCCACAGACATTCCAGTCTCCCAGGTAAGAACCCTGGTGATTGACTCAACGTGAATTAAGTGAGAAAATACTAGAATCTGCAGGCCTCCCAGCCCCACCTCCCTTGCCTCTCTCGGACCTGACTGAGTACCTCTCTCCCCTTTCCATTATTTTCCCACCCTCCTGGCTTCCTTCCTTCCTCAGACACACCAGCTATTCTATTCTTCTTGGGTCTGTTGCTTTTGCTCCTGTCTACCTGAAATGAGCTTCCTACCGGTCCTCTCAAGGTTCATTCCTTTCACATCCAGATCTCCTTCTCAGTAAGGCCTTCCCTGAATACCACCGCATCTAAAACGTGCCCCAGCAGGCACTGTCCTCCCGGCATCTGGGTTTCTTTTCTTCAGAGCACACACCGTCTAACATCCCCTTGCTGCTTTACCCTTCCTGTCAGCACCTGGCATCTTCTCTACACTGCAGCATCCACACAGGGTGGCCATAAAGTTCATGTGCAGTTCCGAACTTTATGGCTACCCTGTATAAGCAAGACCTTTGTCTATCTTGGTCCACTCAGTATCCTCAGCTCTTCCTGTGCCTGGCACATCATAGTCCAAAGAAATATTTGTTGAATATAAATGAATTGAATAAATAAGTGAATTAATGAGTATTGGTCAGCCCAGACCAAAATGTAGCCTGTAGCTTTTAGGATCATAACCCAGATCCAGGAAAAAGAAAGGCATCAAGAAAGGATATCTTAAGATGTAGAGCATCACTGTCAAACCAGTCCAAACTGCAGTATACGTCTCCATCCTCATCTCCAACCTTCACCTTGAAATCTCACCGTCCAAGGAGGAATACCTAGCAAATACTTGGCAAAAAGAAGTGAGAACCTGCCAGGCTGGAAGATCAGGGCCAGCCCGAAAAGTTGGGTCTTTTATGCCAAGCAAGACTGCCCAAGTAATGGATGACTCCTGCACCCAAGGGACACTTAGACCACATTTAGGGCTGTCATCTGCTGATGTGAATTTCCATAGTGCGATCCCTCTCAGGGATATTGCTTGTTGCCAAGTGCCTGCCAGCCTCGTATGTCAGGATACTTCATCTTTAGTTTGCCAGAAAATGCCTCTTACTCAAATTGTAAGTGACTGTCCTGGCTGTGGCATGACTCAAATGAAGTAATAAAAACTGCAAAATATATTAGAAGAATCAAGAAAGGAGGAAAATTAGTTTAAGGGTATAAAATAAGGTCTTAATTAGACTAAAGAAGATTTTAAGTGAGATTTATTCATTCAAAAATATTTCCTTCTATGAGCCATGCTTTCTTCTGGGTACCAGAGAAGGCCTAGGAGGATGAAGCTGTGTAGGAGTATTCATTTTGATATCAAGAGATATAAAATAAGCAAATATACAAGATCATTTCAGATTGTATCAAGAAGTGTCATCAAGAGAATGACGTAGTAGAGAAAAACTGGTAGGGAAGGAGAGGGTGGCCCGTAGATTGGATGATCTGAGATCTCTTTTAGGAGCAGTCATTTGAGGAGAGACCTAACCTGGTAAGAAAGAGGGAGCCATGCAAAGATGTGGAAGGAAAGCGGAGTAGGCAGAGGGAATCTGGGCCCAGGGAATGACAGTTTGTACCAGATCACGACACAGAGGCCAGAGGGATAGGCAAAGACTAGCAAGGTAGACTTTACCCATCAAAACTAGAAGTTTGTCTTTTATTCTAAATTCAACAGAAATGGGTGGAGAAACGCAGTAGGCGGGAGACAATCTGAACTGATTTGTGTATTTTTTAAAAAATTATTCTGGCTACTATGAGCAGAAAAAATTGTAGGAGGAAAGAACAGACACAGCAGACCAGTTGGAGGTTGTTACAGCAGTTCAATCAAGATGTAATAATGGTAGCTGATTTATAGGAGGTAAACTCTATATTCCAATTATCTTATTTCCATGAGCCTTTTATACCATTTCCTTGGGGCAATAAAGTACAATAAGAACACTGGCCCTGGAGTTAGAAAACCTGAGTCAATTTCCATGTCACCTCTTACTAGCTGTGTCATTTCGTCCAAAACATTTAATCTCCCAGGGCAATTTCCTGATCTTTAAAGAAAGCGTATCTATTCTTTTGAGATGAACCAATCACATGAGATAATGAACCTGTTACATGGAAAATGCCACACCATATGGAAGTTATATCTGAATGTATCTCTCACAACAACCCTTATGGAGAAATCTATTGTAATATAATGAAATGTAAGGTTTTTTAAAGGAATGAATTTTGACAAAGAAAGGGTTTATCTGAGGTCCTCCTTGAATTATTTAAACATCACTCAAACTTTGCCTGGATCACCCCAGATCATAGGAATCATTCCTTCTTTTAAGTGCTGTGCTAACAGTTGCAAGCATTCAATTCACAATAATTTCATATGGTATATATTGTTTTATATAATTAGAAAAAACTCAGTGGCACTGAGCCCTCCTTAAGGACAGAGCTCATGTCTTTTAAATCTCCCCATCCTCCTTCACCTGGAAGTATATCTAACACATGATGCAGACCCTACACATTTTGATTAATTTATTGATTGGATAGGGATTAGGCCATTTCCTTTTTTAAAAAGGGAGGTATATTGGGCATGCTAGAAATTTCCGCAAAATGGACTATTTCACTGTGTATTGTCGAACTCAATTCCAGAAACAAGAGCAGAAAATACATAAAGTGTTAGTATGAGATACTGGTGGTTTATATTGTCCTCTTTTTCAAAACTGCTCCCCAATTTCATCCATTTGTATTTCTTTTGAAAACAAATAGGCAAAGAAGATAGGTTTCTTTAAAAAAAAAATAGGTAACATACCAAGAGAATGTTGGTACTTGAATTCTCTAACACACTTGAAATGCCATCTCACTGGATCTTTGTAAGTTACTCACTTTACAGGTTAACAAAAGTAAGTCACTAGGAGTTTAAATGAGTTGCTAAATGTTGTATTTGTCCATTTAGCTAATGTTTTGAATTGTGTTGCCTGATAATCTAGAGACAAGTTTGGTTAAAAGCCCAGGCATGGTCTTCTAATGCTGAGTTTCTACACTGGAGGGTCTTGAGGCAAGCAGTATATCCAATTATCCACTTAATATGATATCCATGGGATTCTGAAAAGTCAATGAGATAATTCTCTTTAAATAGTAACAGGGATTGGTGGCATCTGTCTTTCTTGCAGTTTCATCTTCTTGTCTTTTACACTTCTCCAGATTGCTTGTCTTTTTGTGGTCGCTCCCTGTGCTACATTTTTCCTGAGCAAGTGCTTGGTTTGCTTTCCCTTCTCATGAGTTCATTCCTTTCATGTTCTGGCAGCCAGAGGGGCTCACTTGCTCTCTCTTCTCAGGATGTTAGAATTCAATATCCCATCGACCCTGGGGGCTGCAGTGTGAATGTATGTTATCATTTGATAGGTTACAGTGGAGTAGTGGATCTGTCTATTACAGTAAGAGGCACACAGTGGGTGGTTTAGGCTGACTAATGAACTTATCTCCCTGACCCAAACTCACGATTCCTGGAATAAATCTCAGTAGGAATTGTTTTCTTCTTCCACTATGATCCCATAGTATTTTGGCCCTGGGGCTCAATACAGGTTTTAGTGTATTCCTCATCCCATCTCTCTTCCTTTCCTGTTGGACGCTGGAGAATGAGCTGCACTTGAGTTACCCTGGGTTCTCCGTTTCGTGGATCAGGTGCCATACGCTCTGTAGGCTCTCAGTAAAGCTGTGCCGGCTAGATCCTCTTATTTCTGCTTCCCCAAATATTCAGCATTAGACTTCTACCTCCAGAGAGCTACCAGATTGAAATCAGTGTCAATCATCACGCAAAGCATAGAGAGGCTCACTGTGCCTTTGGAGCCTTCAGGTCACCCTGCCCTCCCTCACCCCTGATACCTGAAAGATACTGAGTCCCTAGGAGCCCACTGTCTCCATATTCACACCTGTATACCCAGCCATCCTCTCCATTTCTTCTCTCTCCCTTTTCCCTTTCCCTCTACTCCAAGTTATCACCCATGTCTCAAAAGTCTGCTAAGACTTTCCAAGGAGATAATATGTCGATCTTAGTGTAATAGGCCATGCTGTCTGGTGCTCCTGGTAAGTATAAGAAAGGAGCCTCATACAATCAAGGCTTTCGGGAGGATTTGGGGTTTCTACATAAGGTCTTTTCAATAAGTAATGTAGACTCACCTCAAATCATAGCACTCAGACAACTATAAAGCTGGGCTTATCTGGACATTTCTTTCTCTCATTCAAGAAACTACTGTATATCTCATATGTTCATTCTTTCTTCTGAATTAATACAGCCATCCTCATTCCTAAATTTATATGCAGGTCTTTGAGATCCACACCTTCACTAATCTAATAACATAAAAATCCCTCCTAAGTAAAAAGTTTTAAAGATACAAAATACAACCAAAACACAGAACACCATATCAAAAACCATTTGAAGCACGTTAAAAGTGGTGAAGTATATTAACTAGATAATTTCAAATCTCCAAGTTACTATAAAAAATGAAAACTCACAAACAGAAAAAAATACTCCTAGTCGTCTTTATATCCGTTTTCATTTGTGTGTTTATAGAAGAAACAATAATTCAGGTACTTTTTATTTCACTGGGATAAGAAAAGGAAATGCTAACTACAGCACAGCTTCATGACTCAAAAGTCTGTAACTGGTATTAATGAACTTTTAAAATGCTAATTTTAAGGCTTACTCCAACAGAAAGATGCTTTAAGCAAAACCTCACATTTCTTATCTGCTAAAAGCAAATGTGTTTGCATCCCTTACAAAATAAAATGGTTGAAATAAGGTTTTTAAATGGCTTAAAGTTTCAAGGACTCCTCTTGTTCATAGTTATTCTTCTAGAGAAAAGAAATTTATAAAATCACATTCATTAATGGTCCCTCTGCTAGAAAATGGAAATACTCCCAAATATGTTCCACTCTAGGAAAATCAAAAATAACATGTAAACTACAAATATGTTAGCCAATTGAGAATATTTATTAACTAAATAATTTAATAATAAAGAAAATGCCTACTTGATTAATTGTTACAGAGTAAAAATTACAATAAAACTGTCTTGATCAGTGCTTTGCAGAAGCACCATTACTGTCTGTGCAGTTGTTTAACAAGGATTTAATTGGAAAGATAAGTGAATGCACATTTAAAAGTATTGTTAATTTGCTTTATAATCACCCCATCCTTCACAGTATTGACAGCACAAGGCACAAATCCCTTTCTGTTTTACAAGTATTATTTTCCATATGTGCACAATAAATTCTGAAGCAGTAATTGGAAATTTTATGGGATCCAACATACCTAGTATCGTGGGTTTAGAGGTGTACTCTTCCTTTACAAGAGGTAACCCCATTCTAGTTGTTATAAATGAATGACGAACCTTTGATTTATATCTCCCCGTGCACTTCGGATCAGAATCATGTTTGACCTATTTCTAGAAAAAGTTGCTGCTCGTATTTTATGTCTAATAAAATCAGGATTGGGAGGAAAGAAAATTCCTAATTATTTTTAGTCTGTGACTAGTTATGTTACTTTCTTGAAAATATGCATTAGCAGTGAAGGTTCTAACCAAGGATGAGGTCTGGGCTGTGGCCCTGCTATAACACTTATATCTGAAAACAGTTGCTTCTGAGCCTGTTAAAAGAGTAAGAAGAGGGGCAAAGATCAGTCATCTTCTGTGATTGATCTCTGTGCCTCTGCGGCCACAAACACACTCCCACTCACACTCATACACCCCTCAGAGTTGGATTCAGCTGGTAAAACATCTATAATCAGTATGGTTTGCAAAACAATGTGAGACTTCTAAGAGGCACCTCAGATTCTCAGGGTCAGAACCTGATTATTTACTGATCCTGAAGGAGTCCCAATCCCTAGGATTTATTTCTGAAGGGAGAAGGGGTGAAAATATACGCCTTGTGTTAAAAATGGTGAACCATAGTTGGATCTATTTTAAAAGCAATAATTATTCAATCATCTGTTACCTCTCTACTGATAAAGGTTGCCCACCTGGTTATGGTAAAGATGAAAAGTCCCCAAAATATCTCATGTCAGAAACACAAAAAGACTTAAGGAGCGGTGCTAAATGCCTCCCTTCCCCCACCCCACCATTCTACTAGAGTTGATAGAAATTTGGCAAACTCTGGATTTTTTTTTTTTTTCTGTAGACAGAAAGCACTTAAACTATGAAAGCTTAGAGATCTCTTTAGAGGAAAATTTTCATTAGAATTATTTTCAGTATATATTCTTTTGCCCTCTTGATAAAACATGTTACCTCATATATTGTCATGGGAACAATTATTTTTATCTTTACTTTGGCGATGCCTCTCAACCTCTAAACTTCTCACATTTGCATTAGCTTTTTATACTTACAGAGTGAAATATATATATTGAGTTTCACATGTCTAGAGATTTGCCAGTAAATGCTAATATCCAACCATTTATACCAACTCACAAATCATGTGACTCTTTGTCTTCATCTTGACATGTGTTTGTGTGTGCGTGTGTGTATATATATCTCTAGTAAAAATTCTTACATGCTGAGTTTCACTCTCCCTACATGTGCATATACTTGAGTGTTGTGAAAACTATGCACAGACACACATATGTATACAATTTAAAGACTATTTTTATTTCTTTTTCAAATTTCTCCCTCGGAGACATGGATTTTAAAACTGTTTGTCTTGGGTAAAAATGTCTTTGGGACCAAGACCTTTGCATGCCCCATTTCAACTAGGCAGAGCTGAGGCTGGTGCAGTAATGAAATGTCCAGCTGTCCTTTAATTAACTGAAATGAGGAAAATGGAATGTTTTGATGAGAAAACGAGGATTCTGTGAGGGATACTGGGAAGACTATATGTTTCTGTGCCTCCTTGCATATGATGCAGCCATGGGGTGCAGGAAAGAGAGGAGGCTTTTTAATGCCCCAGTAGGGGGAGCTTTCTTTTCCCTACTGTAAGGACAGCATGGTGCATGTGTTTAAACACGCCATCCTAAAATGCAGACTTTTCATTTTCATTTTGCAAGTGGGAAATTTCACTATGTGATGGGCACATTACTCTTCTTAGCGACACATTTTGTGCAAACTCATTTGGGAGAGAATAGGAAATTTAGAATACTGCCTTCATATTTCTTCTGGAAATGTTAGCTTGAATCCATTATTTCCAAACCTGATGAGGATTACAGTTCATTTGTATTTCACAGCAACCCATATTGTATTCTGTTTTGTGAAGTAAATAAGAGATGATACCGTTCTAATAGTGCCTGTATTTTGCTTTCCGTGTGAATAGTCTTATTCGGGGTTGGGGGGGGGGCAAGAGGGAAGGAAAAGGAGGCAGGGAGTGGAGTACTCGATTTAGCCTTCTCTAGATGGAATGTGTTATTCTGACAAAGAAGTGCCCTGAATTATTTTATAAATAATCTAAACTGGAGGAGGTGGAACATACACTCACTTAGGTCACTGACTATATCCATATTCAAATGACATTATAAAAAGCACTGTTCATTAACACCCAAATCTCTATCTCTTATTTAACTACGTTTAAAATACTCATGGACTAACCTGATTTGACAGCAGTGTAGGTGGGTGCTTATGTGCCACGAAGGGAATTCTTTACAAAATAATTTCCCACCAGCATTTCGCTGTGCCTGAAATGCCACAATTAGAAAATCAATTCATCTGGATAAGGCAGGAAAGGCAAAGAATTTCACCTCTTATACCAAATACAGTTGGTGGTTAGTGCTTGATTAGGTGGTTGTGTTAAGAAGGATACTGAAGCACTGTCTTAAATACATGAGAAGGAGTTCTGTGACATGTCAGTGATGTATAATATGGACATTATTTAAAAACAAAAAAAAGCTTCAATATGCATCCCACATAATTAAGTTTCTAGTTTAAGGTAGTGTATTAAGAAAAATGGACTATTATAATAATGCAAATATCATTTGAGGCTTACAAATTATGGAAATAATCATGAACACAAATGTGTGTTTATGGGGTAGGATAAAATATAACTGAGTATACTTTTGAGGGAATACAGCAAAGAATAGGAACTTTTAGAAGAATCAGAATAGGGGAGGATTAGGATAAAGAACGAAGAAATTAGGGGACATCCTAAGAAGCTTAAGGAGGGAAAAAGCCTGACTCTAACAATGAGTTATATTTTTAAAAGCCATATTTTATTTAAAATGTTACCATCCCTATTTTACTTACTGACCAGATTTCTCCTCGGCAAAAGGTGTAACTAGACTATTTTGTTTGACTTGGATTCAATGAATCATATAGTGATTTGATTGATTTGATTTGATTGACTTGCATTCATTCTGTGAATCATATATTGATTCAATTGGGGAATGAAAAGAAGTCCAAAATAACCTTCCATAGAGCAAATATCCCAGCACTCTGAATGACTTCCGTGGAAGATCATATACACTGTCTTTCTGTTTATAAAGTTATAATGGAACAATGGCTAGAGCTAACTGTCCTAACTGGAAAATAAAAGCAGATCACCTGAAATAGAGAAAAACGAAAATGATGTCTAACCGAAATCTTCTTTCACTTCACTTACCTCAGGCTCAGGTGGATGAGATTTATTTTCATTAAGACAAATTTTCAGATAGGCCCTGAAAAAAAGAATAGATGAAACCTACAATCTGCACCAGATTTCAGTATTCAGTTTAAGTCATCCATTGACTGAATATCTTATTAGGCCATTCTTTGTATCAGCTAAAATGTGGTGTGGTCCCCTTCACTGGGGAATGTAATGAAATGTTTACTTTTTAATTTATTTACGTATTTAATATTTCAATATGACAGTTCCTCTGACTGAAAAAACTCAGCACCATTAGGGAAACAAAGCAGTAAGTAGAACACAGAAGTAAGTTAGCTAGGACTCTTCTGATTTCCAGGGACAGAAAACCAATGCAAATTGCCTTAGACAAAAAAGGAGGAGGGTATTTTTGTTTATGAAACTGGAAAATTCAGGAAATGAACCAGCTTTGGGCATGGCTAAGTTCTGGGGTTTAAACAGCATCATGAGGACCTTGATCTCTCAGCTCTGCTCTCCATCTTGGCTTCATTCTCAAAATTCATACAGTGGCAAGAGGACCAGCCCCACCCCTGGGTCAACACAGCCCCCGCTTCTAGTCCTTAGGAAGCTCTTTTCCAACACCTTTGACTGCTCTTAACCAAACTCTGTCTAAGGAAATGTAATGGGCTGATTAACTCAAACCAAGGTGACATGCTCCCTTAGAGGTGGAAGCCGAGTCTCATCCAGAGTCCAGGAACTGGAAAGAAGATGCTTTCTACAAGTGAACTATAATAGTTAAGGTAACAAATGCCATACTATAGACATCAACACCTGGAAGGGATCCCAGGCATCACTCAAGCAATTCCCTTACTTGTAAGCAGAGCTTGAACCTAGTTAGAACTCTCAAGGTAAAGTAATTTTTCAGGGTTTGGGGATTTTTTTAAACAATAATTGCTTTAGGAGATGATGGACACAAACCTTCCTGTAATTGATTGATTCAGGAAAGCAGTAATTATGTCCAAGTTAAGTTGGTTTGCTTGCTTAGGCACAAGTGTGGCCCCTCACATGTCCTGAGTATTCCATTCATATATAATCTTCGAAATGCTTTAGGAGCAAAAGCCACATGTGAATGAGGTCTTTTACGCAACCAACACCGAAAAGGAAAGAAAAAACTATCCTTAAAGCCAAGCAGATGATGGCATACAAACTTCTATGGACCAATATATATATACAATTACAACTTAAAGTCTAAAATAGGAGGGATTTAACTTTGGGCAGGCAAACATAAATATTGGGAGGGTCGAGGCATGGTGGCAAATACAGTCCAGCAAAGTGCCTGTGAGTATTGAAATCTCTTTTGATTCCACACTATCTAGAAATCTCCAATGACTCTCTAGACATAAAAAAAAGAAGAAAGAAAGAAAAGAAAAGAAAAAAAGTCCTGGGCGGCGCCTGTGGCTCAAAGGAGTAGGGCACCAGCCCCATATACCAGAGGTGGCAGGTTCAAACCCGGCCCCGGCCAAAAACTGCAAAAAAAAAAAGTCCTTGTTTGGTTAATGTTTTGGTCACTGTTAGAGATGTTTTCACAGAACAGGATGCCTTCCTACAAGAAGGGAAAATGGTTCACTATTTTTGTTATATCAGGGACACATGAAAAAACATTCAAATATAAGGCAAATAGTCGCAGACTGATGTATCTGGCAGTTTAAAATTTGAATAAATAATTTAGCTTTTACACATGGGCAATCCTTGCTAAAAAACTACAAATCAAAGCTCTTCTGTTTGAATCTATTCTATTTTGTTAATAGATAAGCTAATATGATAGGCATTTAATTGTATAATGTATTATTAGCCATTTTCTTTGGCATACCATTAACTTTAAATAGTATTAATATTTAACATTTCATAATGCATACTACAAAGTTCTTATTTTTTCCAGCTGAACAGAAAATGTGCATTGATAGTAAATCTCTTTAAAGTGGGTTTTAAGATGCTCAGTATGCAAAACCTGTTCCATTTCTACTGTTTGATCAGAAATACTCAAAATGCCACAGCATAATAAGGCAAATGCTGTAAGATGACAATGATGCCAAAACTGTATTATGATTTTGTATTCAAATAAAATGTATTGCATAATTAGGCACAATTATAAATCTGAATATTTAAGAGAACATTTAAAATGTGATCGGAGGCTTCTGAGTACATCAACTTCTCAGGGATGGTTAAATCAGAGGGTGTAAAGTTGGAATTAATATTTGTTAGTGAGTAGGAAAATAATGCAAATGTTTACAAGTTTGGGAGACTTGTGCTGACCCCAAATCACAGGTACTAACTTTGTCTTGGCAAATTTGAATCTGTTTCAGCTTGATGTACCACAGTTTTCTCTCCTCGATAAAATATTATCAGCATTTATTTAGTTGAGTTGGGGCTTAGCCTGTTGGGGCTTTGTGTGGGTGAGCCTGGTGCTCTTTACTCCATGAATACAGATTGTACCAGCATTCTCAGACAGGTGTGCCCATCCCAGGAAGGGACCTAGGCCAGAAAGAATAAATGAAGCTACTCAGATCTCTTTGTCAAGGGAGGACAGTGAAGGCAGCTTTATAAGTAGAAGATGAAACTTGATTTCTTGTTAATAAATATTTGGGGGGAGTACTCTAGTGAGCAAGAATTAAGGTTCTGAGTTGTTCCAGCCCTCCCCATACAGAGCTTTTCCCTCCACCATCAGCACTGAGACATTTCTTTTTATTAAGTGAGAATCTGGGGAATTGAGGAATAAGATTTCATTGGTTTATTTTTTTTTCTAATCCTGCCTAAATATTCAATGATCTGAATATATAACCAACAAAGATTTATGGCATATTCTAAAATAGAGGAGAAACTCAAGCACATTTTTTTCTGCTTCATATTTATTTAGTGATGACTTAATTAGGGAGCTAAAGGCAGATGAAAGGTGTTGTCCCAATAGAGGTATTCAATATGTCAGCTCTTTCAGAGATTGATGAAATTAAATGGGAAATGGAAAGACAAAATTGAACTAAAGATTTCCTGTATCTGTTAGTACCAAAGGCAGATAAATTTCTCCAGGGTTCATCATGTTCTCCAGAAGCTGACCATATGTAATTGTTTTCAGCCCACACCCAACAAGAATCTTAGGCTCCTGCAGGCAAATGTAATTATTACAGGCGGAAGATGGTATGTTTATTTCCACCTCTGTGACTTGCTAGTTACCAACAGATTCTGTATTCTGGATTGCTTCTCTTCCTGAAATTCCTTTTCATAGCCTATTCTTCAAAACTCAAGTTCCAAATTCCTATGATGAATTCAGTTCATCATCTTACTCTTTCTTCTTTTATATGTACTTTTAAATTTTTAATAGGCATCTCCTAATAATGCTTCAAAGGAAATTGTTCTACTTTCCTGCGTTATTACCTAAATATTAGTACATTATTATAATTGATATATGTAATTCTCTCTTTATACTAATTCATAAACTTATGCGTTTTCTCTTCAACCAAAATCATCTAGATGCTCATGGATAGAATTATGTCTGAATTCTACATTTTTTGTCTTTACACGACGTAGCAAAATGACTATAACATAATGGATATTTAATAATGATGATGAAAATGTTAGAGCAGTGTAGTGGTTGGAGGTAGTCACTGAAAAAATTGAAAAGAGCAAGTAAATTTTAGCAAGAAAAGGAAATTATTAATGACATGCACAGCAATCTGACTCCATCCTAGTGACTGTAGACTCCATGGAAAGTGTATTTTGAGGTTTCATATATAGCTTTGAGGAGTATCAGCTGCTTCTTGGAAGTCTCCCAGGGCCTTAATTAACTCTGTTCTTAATCCACCTACAGGGTCTTAACTTCATTCCCAGAATAACTCAAGTCAGCCTGACCCCAAACAATACAAATAGCCTTACCACAACCATCACCTACTCCGCTCACATGAAGCTAATTATCTGACAATGGTAGCTAATACTTACTGAGCCCTTACTATGGGTTAGGTACCCCGCGTGGTAACTTGGGGCCAGCATTTATCTTACTGATCATCATCACAATCCCATTTAGCAAGTGCTGTTATCATTCCCATCTTCAGCTGAAGGAACTAAGGAACTGAAATGAGCGACTTGATTGAAGACACAGAATAGGTAATCAGACTCAAATGTGAAGTATGCTTGAACAGAGTCCATGTTTTCAAGCATAGTTGATTGATTAATTAGCCCCACAAAAAGCTGAAAGATGCAGAAGCCAAGTGGCATCTATCCCCGATATGCTGTAAAGGTTAGAGAAGCTGCACTTATTTGTGGTAGTACCCATTTTGCCAAAGCAGCAGCTTGCTGTGCCTGCTGGTTGGTGCATAACTCCATGCCACCTCCCATACTTCATTCACATCCTGGAACACAGCTTCACCCCACAGTCCCATAGACACCTGCCAATCTCTTTGTTCTTCCTTCAAATGCAGGGTAAAATATCACCAGCTCCCTGTAACTGTCCTTTTAACCCCCAGGCAGAGGTAACCTCTCCCGCTCTCCTCTGGCCTGTCTCTATTTAATCCAAACTTTCACTGAGGCATTTAATAATTTAGTGTTGTATAGTCATTTACATATTTTTTTTTTTTTTTTGGTCTCCATCTTCTCTTTCTAAGAGCCTGAATTCCTTAAGGGCAAGTAGAGCCTCTCACCTGTGCCTTTACTGTCTGACAGAGGGATTAGGGCAGAAGCAATGTAAGTGAATGGTTCGGAAATGAGTTATTGCAAAAAAAAAACCAATGTAGGTTATACATGACATGAGCTGCCCAACTCTGGAAATGGCACCTTCTGCCCCCCTTTTCTTGGCATCTCCCCCATCTTCACATTCTTAGAATCTTTGGGAGAGCGAAAGCTTTCATCTTCAAAGATACTTCCTTAAACCCCCCAAGGAGTAGAGCTTCTCTTTCAGTCATTTCATTGATGGAAAGAGGATTCGAGAGGAGAACAGAGTAGTTCCTTTTCCCAAAAAATAGTATTTCTAAAGACTCTGGAAAGGGCTAACCACCATTCAATATACCTTTATTTTAAGTGTCGATGATGAGAGTTTCTGTGTCTGTATATGAGCAGTCCCATTTGAATCTACTAGTGGACGTGATATAAGTGTGCACGTCCCTGGCCTTACAGGGCGTGATATAAGTGTGCATGTCCCTGGCCTTACAGGATGTGATATAAGTGTGCATGTCCCTGGCCTTACAGGGCCCTACATTTCAAACCCCCATACTTTGCTTGCATCTGTGTGTTTGACAGCTGATGTCCTACAAAGCGGTGGCCAGTAAGAGGCATGATTGCTCTAAATTGGAAGCATGAGGCAAAAGGGTGTGTTTTTATTAGGGGGTAGGGAAGAAATTTGGGGGCAGTGGGTTAGGAGAAATCATCCACAGATGCTGATCTCTGTCGGTTAGTGAATGTGATTTTTGAATTGTGGTAATTCCTATTTCTGTGACAGTTCATCAAAATTGAGGGCACCACTTTTAAAAATTACCCATGGTTTCATTTCCAAACTAGATGCAGACTCTGTGCTTTTGATTATTAGAATTACTCAACTTAGTGGGACAACGAGGAGGGCCGTTGGTAAATACTACACCAGTATATCCCGTCAAAGATTCGTTATGGAAGCGTGAGGAGGCAGAGCAAACCTCATCACTTTTAAACAAGCGTTATCTAACACACGGTGGCAACCAATGAGTGAGCCAAAGTGACAATATGGAAATTGTTTTAAAAATGTCCATGTGGGTTTGGAGCAGTAAAATTGAAAAATGTGTTGACAAACTTTTTTCTACTTTTATTAAGCATTTTAAGATGAATACAGAAGACAACTCAGCAAATGTCTACAGCTTCTCTTCCCCCAAAGAATTATTTTAAAGTCATGTAAAATGCATCCCATACCAGCTTACCAATGAGGGAAGAGGACAGAATACTTCAAACACTTTTCACAATTAACACCAATTTGATAGCTCCTTTAACAAAAGCTGAATCTTGAAAGCTGCAGGGGTTTTTTCATTCCACCAAGCATGGGTGGGATCGAGTTCCAGTTTGCTCTTTGGGGAGCGCTCCCAGGGAAGATGTATAGATAGAAGACATGTGGAAAGAGAGAGATTGAGTGTGTGTTAGCTACATCTATGGCAGGAAAGTCGTTTCTGCTCTCGTCTCAGAGAGAGCTTTGCTACCCTCAGGAACTTGGGCACATGAATGCCATTTTTAACAGACAGAACTTAAAATGAAGGAAGGATTTCAAGAGAGGCAGGCTGCAGATCCACAAAGGAACATGTCAGGGATTATTTAAGTGGCCAGTAATATAAACATCATGCTACCAACACTGAACAGTTTATCACATAAATATAATTGTCTTCTTTTAGAAGAATAATAAAAACTGACTCCATATGTTACATATTATTGGAAATTGTTCCAGCAAGATGTATTAGTCCCACAGAAGAAGCAATTCCTCCACCAGAGGACAACAGCAGTTTTATTACATTGCATTGTCATTTGTTTAATTTGTTTGTTCCCCATAGTAGTTTTACAGATTTTTATGAACTGTTACTTTTATAGGAAGTCAAGTTACTCGTGAAGGATGTTGCTGATATTCAGAAGGGAAGAAATAGGGGCGAGGGTCAGAAAGGTAGCTGGTGTGGATTTAATTAAAATCTTAAACCAATGCTTCTAACTTCTTAGAAAAAATTGAAAATTAATATATTGAGTTAGGGACATTTCTAAGATTTTGTCTGAGTTTATTTTTAAAAAGAAGATCAAGTTAAAGCTTAGACTGGAAGACCTTTTGTGAGCAATGATAAACTACCAATACTTATATTCAGAAATAGTTCTCAATAAAAGGAAGATTTCCAAGGTTTTATTTTTTTCTCTGAACTGATTGCTACAAAGTACTTACTTTGTTACTGATAGTTCTATGTCTACTATTAATTTTAGGCATTTAATTGGTTGGGAAAACTGATTTCTTCTATCATTTCTCACAATTTTAACTAAACCTTATTGTTTACCTAAATTAAGTGAAATGTTTCTATGTAAATTTGAAATTGTAGAATTTTAAAATTGAAATGTTTTAATTTGTACTCTCCTTTTACTCATAGATTTATTAAATGTAGCATGAGAAAATGCCACCCAAGAGTAACCATTCGTGCTTTTTGAACTTTTAAACATGCATTTTCTTGGAGTTAGATATTTGGAGAGTGTCATAAGAGTGTCAAAAAAAAAACCTACATAAAACCGTTCCAACAGGGTAGCTGCAAGGCAGCCTGGAGAATCAGCAGTATAAGACCAAACTTCATCAACATCTAAGTATCTGGACATTCACAATCTGTTCCTTTGTGGCATTCTGGGAAACTTAAAACTCCACAAGAGAATAGCAACGTTATTGCAATGTAATCTGGATAATTAAAGCATTTAAAAATCTAACAATATGGGCGAATAATACATACCCTACAGAAGCCAATTGAAGTCAGACTATATTTAGCAATGTAAATAAATCAGGTTATACATCTTTCATTCTCACTGCAAGTTTTTAAATCTACATTTTGAATAATTCTGAAAATAAAATATCATCAGATCAGAAGTGACTGGTAAAATTTCTAATTCTAAATAGACTTTGATCATTTATATTCGACTTTGGAATATCTTGTAAATATCTTTCTATTTGTATTTTACTTTGCTTTTAAAACATTTTCTGAGTATACTGATAAAGACACGAAGAGATGGATCAGAAACATACTGAGTGTTAAGAAATCATCCCAAGATTTAAAATGTCCTTTCTAAATTTAGATACATGCAAGATAAATCCCGCAGGAAGTTCACAATTCCATAGATGACTAAAACGAAAAGAATGCAGAGATTTTCTTAGGACCATGCTTTTTCTTTGAAACTATATCTTGACTAAAGAATGATAAAAGGACCTCAGTCCTAATCTTTGGCAGCTATGTTGCTGTTTGTTAAAAGAATATTTTTTAAAGTATTTGTTTTAAAAATATTAAATAACTGCTACAAAATTCAAACAATACAAAAATATACAAAGAAAAATTATATTACCTAGTTATTCCATAAACTTGTGTTTAAAACACACATAAAATTTATGTTAATATTTAGGAAGCAGCATTCTAGATGGCCCTTTTCATATTAATGTAGACAGATGAAATAGAGATGGATAGTCTGACAGATAAAAATAGGATTTTTCACTGTGATTTTGTTTTAGTGAAATGTTTTATGTTTAGTTTTACTTGACTTTTAGGAAGAAAAATAAATTAAATGAATTTGAAAAATAACTAAATTTCAAATAAATGTTTATTTGACCCAAGACGTGTTAGCTCCTAAAAGATGACCTAACCTTGAGAGAAATGCAAAGAATTTAGAGCTCTTTTAAAAAGTGTCTCTATTTCAGACCAAATCTTTCTTTATTCATTTATGAGGAAATTAATACAGCTGTTCTTCTGTACAGATGTTCTTCTAATTTGTTAAGAACTTTACTATCAATGAGATTAAAATTTACATTTATAATTACATCTCCAATTTTGTTTAGTCTTTGTTCAGTGCTGCATAGGAAAAAAATTCTCACCCCTTAGTCAATTTACCTAGTTTTCTCTGTAAGAGAAAGTGCTTCACTTTCCATTTATTAGATTTCATCATTAATTTTCTTTTCCAGAAAGGATTATGAGTACCTTGCTTCCTAGTTTCTGAATGTTTTGCAATGTCTGTGTATGATCTTTATGCTTAAAAAACATGTCCTTATATGAAATTGTGCATATAAAAAATTCTGCATTTTGCACAACTCTTCACCATGCAAAGGGAAAGGTGAAAAGGCTTTTCCCTTTGAGAAAGGAAAGCCATGATGGCTTCTGAAGCCATCCTCTTCTCCTCTTATCAATAGAATTTACTTGTCCTGCCTGGGATACCATATGGGTTTTTCTTTGTACTTACATTTTAGTATCTACACTAGGATATGTTATATTTATTGCTCTGTATCTGGGGAGAGGGGTTAAGTGTGTCTTTTCAGTAAACACACTTACGTCCTTCCCTATTCCCCAAAACTTTTCTTCTATTACATCCTGAATGGTTTTTTCTATTCTATTTGTTCTGTTTCTTCTTTAAGAACACTAGTTGTATTTGTCTCTGTACTATAATCACTTTTGTCTATACACATAAATCTATTCATAGGCATATTTAGTCTTTAATATTTTATTTTGCATAATTTTTTCAAGTTTATATACCATTCTGTGTTTTCAATCACATGTATTCTGTTTTCTACTTTGACATTTATAAGATTTTTAAAAATTCCACTCACTTCCTCAGTTCTAGCCACCTGCTTTTCATCCCTTTGAACACTTAAAGTTCTTTTTAAAAACTCTCTCTGATACATTAAATATAAATGTTTTTTAAACTATAGGTAACTATTTGTCTGAACAGTCCTAGTTTCTTGAACAAGTCCTCCTTTTATCTATATCTTTTTTTTTTAAACTTAGCTTTAATCAATGTTCCCATACTGCTTCTGCAATTACTGCTTATCTTTCTCTGATTACTTCCCTCTTTATGCAAGGATACTAGAAAATAGACAATAAAATGGTTTTGTCTTCAGTACACCTCCCTTGACTTTCTGTAGCATAAAACTTTCATGGTTTATCTACTTATAGGACCCATTCCCACACCCTGATACTCTAATCAGGTCATCAAATACCACCCTCAAGACCACGATCCTTTTAAGGGAAACTCTTATTGCTGAAGTTTGTGTTGGCTCTCAGATTTTCCTCAGTACAGACTTCACAGTTCTTATTCATGACTGTTTATGGTTTGATGCTGTAGCTATTTTTGTTTTATTGAAGATTGAGAGGTTTGGTTGTTATTCCTGTTGCAGTTCTTTATTTTTTAGTCTTTCTTGGTTTTGGAATGTTTTCAAAGAACTCAGTTCTAGTTTTTTTCAATGGAAATAATCTATGTGCTGAGCTCTTGTGGACTTCTAAAGTTTGAGCCATTATCATTATTATTATTATTTTAAGACAGAGTCTCACTTTGTCACCCTCAGTAGAGTGCTGTGGCGTCACAGCTCACAGCAACCTCAAACTCTTGGGCTTAAGCAATCCTCTTGCCTCAGCCTACCAAGTAGCTGGGACTACAGGTGCCCGCCACAATGCCTGGCTATTTCTTTTTTTTCTGACTAAGGCTGTTCTTAAACTCGTGAGCTTGGGCAATCTACCTGCCTCAACTGGCTATTGTGCTATGATTACAGGCTTGAGCCACCACACCTATCCTGACCATTGTGTTTTTATCCTATTTCAAACTTTCTTAAAAAATGATTTCTTTCTAATGGATTAAACAAATCAAATTTGTATCTTTTTCAAATACCCTATGCTTTAGTTGACTTTACCCTTCCCAGAATGAGGAGTGAAGACCTTTGTTTTTTCTTTGTCTTTTCCTCTTTCCCAACAGTTTCTTTAATGCCAGCCTGTCTATCAGGACTGGATGGAGACCTGTGGGTGGTCATTTGGTCTGCAGAGGAAAACAATAATTTTTCGCTTCATTAAACTGATAAAAATACCTATTAAATATGTCTATGTCTTGAGACAGTCGCAAATATTAAGTGATAGAAGAGCAGAAAAGAAATCTACTGTACTAATAGTTCAACTGGCTGACTCCATTCAACAAATCAAAAGCCTTTCTCTTAACTAGCCTTACCCTCCTTAAAAGACAAGTTTAAAAATATTTCTCTCTACTCAAGGATAACCGCTTTAGGTTTTAGTCTCTCCATTTCTCTTCCCAGAATACTTATCAAAGAATTGTATGTAATCTTGCTACTGAGAAATTCTTCCCACTCTATATTTTAAATGATGCTTTAGAATTGCTGGGACAGGAGTTCTGGGTCATCAGTGGCACCTGCTGTCCGCTCCACCATCTGGTTGTCTTCTTTTCATCACATTCTAGAGCAGTGGTTCTCAACCTTCCTAATGCCACAATGTATTTTCATTGTTACAAAGGGGTCACGACCCACAGGATGAGAACCACTGTTCTGGAGACATTATCTCAATTGTTCTCAGTACTTATGTTTTGAAGTTACTTATATTTTTTCTCAGTTACTGTTTTTTTTGTTTTTGTTTTTGTTTTTTTAGTTACTGTTATGCCTAGTTTAATTCCTCTGCTTGTTGGCTTGGGCAAATTTCCTATGCTCTTTAATAAAATTATTTTCTTGTTTGTCCTCCACAATTGTCTGACATCTTCTATGCCTTTTTTTTTTTTCATATACTTTCTGTTTCAAGGCACTGAGTCAAGGCTTTAGGAAGGCCTAAATGTCTGTTTTTGCTGGCTTGTCTTCATAATTCCACCTATTAAACTAGGCTTGAAATATCCCACCTGTGGACCCTCTTCTGTATATACCCTACTGCAGAAAACTTGCAGAGTTCAACCATCACAAATTATTCTCAGACCTACATTTCTATCTCTTGACTTCCACCATTCAATATATTATTAAATGTGTAATTTTTATTGCCTGAAAATATACCTCCACTTAAGTGGTCTCTAGTCACTAGAATGATGGAGAAATTTGATCACTGTTTTAAAAAATCCATGTTGCATACACTCTACTGCTTAGAGAAGTTGACTGCTCTTGTTTTCTTAGGGTGACAAGTTAGAGCCATTTTTAATACCTGGCTTTTAACTATCTCAACCACTCCAGCTTTAATACATGTAGCATTTTTTGAATTCATTACTCACTAAGCATTGCATGATGTACCTTACTTACACAATCTCATTTAGTAATTAAAACACAGAGAAGTAGACTTTATTATCTCACTTGTTCTGAAAAGAAACTGAGGCTTCGTTAGGTTAATTTGCCCAATGGCCCACAACTAGTATGTGACAAGCCAACATTTAAGCCTGGGATTGATTGAATCGAAAGGCAATGTGTGCTTAACCACTATGCCTATCATAGTCTTAAAGTTTATCTCTCTTTAGGTCTAGGGGAGGCTTCTTAAATCTCTAATCACTCTCTCTTCAACAAACATCAATCATATGTCTATTACATCTCAGACAAAAGGTAACAGAATGTAAAAATGAGTAGGATATAGGCCCTATTCACAGGACTTTGGGGGCTAGTGTAGAACAAAACATCTAAATCTTGGAAATAAATTTATCTATTAAACGAAAGTGAAACTGGTAATGTGATGACCAGACCAATTTTGGTAGAAGGAGGTGGCTTACCGTCTGATTCAAGAATATGGGATATATTGAAAGACAGGATACTTGCACACAGCATTATCAGTGAAAATATCAAACATCAAAATTTATTTTTTATTTGCTCCATGAATCAGTCTCTGCTTTATGGTGACCTTGATTCACCTGAATACCCACCCCTAACTGTTTAGCTCATCTACATAGATAATGTTCCCATTTCTTCATCTTGAGGGAAAACACTATCTTCTAAATTTTGCATTCTAAACTTTACAATTCTTTTTCTAGAAATGATGGTCAGTGCTAACTGGCAAAATTTCTCTCTGTTTTACTTTAATATTTGATGGAATAGTAACTCCAGAATCACTCTTAGAATGTGCTTTGTTTCTATTCTCCTCATAGTAAGTATTACTACATGAAACTACATTATTTGTTTCTCTCCATGGAGGAAGGACTTTGATGATCTTCCCACAATATCCTTAAAAACTAGACTGTCAGAGGAGTCTCATAGCTACTGTTTGCGTATAGGAATGAATGAAAGCGTTACAGACGACAACTGGAGGCCACTCCTCTGTTAACTTCTGGATGAAGAACATCAGGCCTCAGCTGCCTGGCCCCTCATTTCTCCCTCCCCCAGTCCACTCCTGGGTATCTTTAAAGAATCTTAATTATGATCCGAGTTCTTTCCAGAATTACTTATACATTTCCTGATTTTTTTTTTTTAAATAGGCAAGAATTGGTGGTAGAGGGGCAGGGTTTTTTCCAGAATATTACAGGGACAAATGTTGGTTACAGGATTGCTTTTGTTCAGTTTGAGTGAAAGTTATAAGTGTTCCCATCTCCCTGATAGTGTGCATTGTATCCGTTAGGCATGAATTTACCCCTCTCCTCTGCTACTTCCCACCTGCTTGCTTTCCCTTGAGTTTTACTACCAAATGTGCACGTGGGTGTTATCAATTCCTATTTAATAGCAAGTACAAGTGGTGTTTGTTTTTCTATTCTTGCAATACTTCACATAGAAGAATGGTCTCCAGTTCTACCCAGGTTGTTACAAAAGGTGTTAGTACGCCACAGTATACATATAACACATTTTATTAATTCACTCATATCAAAAGACACTAGGGTTGATTCCACATATTTATGATTGTGAATTGTGCTCCAATAAATATTTGGTTTCACGTGTCTTTTTGATCAAATGACTTTTTTTCCTTTTGGGTAAACACCTACTAGTGAGATTGCTAGATCAAATGGTAGGTCTACTTTTTTTTTTTAATTAAATCATAGCTGTGTACAGTAATACTGTCATGGGGTACAGGGTGTTTTTTTTATATGCAATTTGAAATATTTTCATAAACTGGTTAACATAGCCTTCATGTCATTTTCTTAGTTATTGTGTTAAGACATTTATAGTCTACATTTAGAGAGATTCACATGTACCCTTATAGGATGAACCATAGGCGTGATCCCGCCAATCACCCTCCCTCCACCCATCCTCCCCTCTCCCCTCTCCCC
>NW_003852459.1:3005555-3006618 GCF_000181295.1 Otolemur garnettii
GTGTGCTTTTTAGTCTTCTGGATATATACCTAGTAGAGGAATTGCAGGATCAAATGGCAGGTCTATTTTTAGTTCTCTAAGAGTTCTCCAGATGTCTTTCCAAAAGGAACATATTAGTTTGCATTCCCACTAGCAGTGTAGAAGTGTTCCCTTTTCTCCACAGCCACACCAGCATTTGTGATTTTGGGATTTTGTGAAATGGGCTAATCTTACTGGAGTTAGATGATATCTCTAAGTAGTTTTGATTTGCATTTCTCTGATGATTAAGGATGATGAGCGTTTTTTCATATATCTATAGGCTATGCACCTGTCATCTTCAGAGAAGTTTCTCGTCAGGCCCCTTGCCCACCCTGAGATAGGATTACTTGTTCTTTTCTTGCTAATACATTTGAGTTCTCTGTGGATTCTTGTTATTAAACCTTTGTCAGAGACATAAACAGCAAATATCTTCACCCATTCTGAGGGCTGTCTACTTGTTTTACTCACTGTGTTCATACTGTGCAGAAGCTTTTTAGTTTGACGAAGTACCAGTAGTATATTTTTGATGTTGCCAATTGCCCGGGGTGGGGGGGTTCTCTTCATAAATTTTCACCCAGGCCAATTTCTTCAAATGTTTTCCGTACACTTTCTTCTAGTATTTTTATAGTTTCATGTCTTAAGTGCAAATCTTTAATCCAGTGAGAGTCTATCTTAGTTAGTGGTAAAAGCATCCAGTTTCAGTCTTCTGCAGGTTGCCAGCCAGTTCACCCAGCACCATTTGTTAAATAGGGAATCTTTTCCCCACTCAGTGTTTTTAATTGGCTTGTCAAAGATCATATAATGGTAAGTAGCTGGGTTCATCTCTTGGTTCTCTATTCTGTTCCATATATCTACTTCTCTGTTTTTCTGACAGTACCATGCTGTTTTGATCACTATCAGTTTATAGTATTGTCTGAGGTCTGCTAGTGTGATTCCTCCTGCTTTATTTTTATTCCTGAGTAATGTCTTGGCTATTCGAGGTTTTTTCTGATTCCATATAAAATGAAGTATTATTTTTTCAAGATCTTTAAAGTATGACAGTGGA
>NW_003852459.1:3006696-3027371 GCF_000181295.1 Otolemur garnettii
ACTACTGTGAATGGAATAGAGTCCTTGACTATTTTTTTGGCTTAGCTGCTGTTAGTGTATATAAAGGCTACAGATTTATGAATGTTGATTTTGTAACCTGAGACACTGCTGTATTCCTTGGTCACTTCTAAGAGTTTAGTAGTAGAATCCCTGGTGTTTTCCAGGTTTACAATCATATCATCTGCGAAGATTGAAATTTTAATCTCTTCTGACCCTGTATGGATACCCTTGATTGCCTTTTCTTCCCTAATTGTGATGGCTAAAACTTCCATTAAAATGTTAAAGAGCAATGGAGACAATGGGCAACCTTGTCTGGTTCTTGATCTGAGTGAAAATGATTTCAATTTAACTCCATTCAGTAGAATATTGGCTGTGGGTTTGCTGTAGATGGCCTCTATCAATTTGAGAAATGTCCCTTCTATGCCAATTTTCTTAAGTGTTCTAATCATGAAGGGATGCTGGATATTATCAAAAGTTTTTTCTGCATCAATTGAGAGAATCATATGGTCTTTGTTTTTTAATAAAATGGTAGGTCTACTTTTAGTTCTCAGTGGTATCTCCATATGCCTTTCCATCAAAAACTCCTAAAAGCAATCATAGCAACAATAAAAATTAAAAATGGGACCTTATTAAATTAAACAGTTTCTATACAGCCAAAGAAACAATCAATAGAGTAAACAGACAACCTAGAGAATAGGAGAAAATATTTGCATGTAGTATATATCTCTCTGATAAAGGCCTAATAACCAGAATCAATAAGAACTCAAGCAGATCAGGAAGAAAAAAATCAAACCACTCCATAAAAAAGTGAGTAAAAGATTGGAATGAAAGCTTTTCAAATAAGACAGACTAATGCCCAATAAACATGAAATAATGCTCAGTGTCTCTAATCATCAAGGAAACCCAACATAAAATCATAATGAGGTATCACCTAACTCCAGTGAGAACAATTTTATCAAAATATCCCAAAACAACAGATGCTGGCATGGATGCAGAGAGAAAGGAATGCTTACACACTGCTAGTGGGACTGCACATTTTCTGTTTTATTATCTGGCTTTTCCGCTAGATGGCAAGGTTACTTGAGGGCAGGTGAATCTTTTATTTTGTTACCAACAGCATCTAGTACATTACTTGGGCCTTCTCTAAATGTTTTTTGAATGAGTATTTATTATTGAATGTTTTTTATTAATTGACAAAAATTAAGGTTTTTATGCATGCCATAGTAGCTAGCTGTGCATTTTTTATGAGGTGGTATTGTTGCTGCTATTTCAAATAATTAATTCTTAGCAATTAATACATATGTCTGTTCTCTCTTTTGATTCAGTATCTATTGTAGGTGATAAGATCATTGGAGTAATGCACATCTCTATTCCATGCCTTTTCTTCTACCTAGAAGTTATTTGTTCACAAAAATTAGTCATCCAACTCAGGGTTTTATTCTCCCAGTGAGAACTATGTGAGTTTGAGATATCACATGCATGCAGGAGCTAAAACAAATTCTTCTTGTAAATTTCTGAAAGTTCAATGGGAGCTCAGGTCTAGCTGCCTGATCATGGTTAATTTTATTAACTACATTTAGTATTGATTAATATAGTATAATATTAGTAATACTGATCCTTTCCTATTCATTTCTCCTATCCAGAGGATCCGCGTCACCAATCCACTTGACTTTGCTCTCTATTTTTCAGTAAAAAAACATGTATATGTTCCAAAACATATACATTAAACACAAAATTAAGTTGTGACAATCAGCCCATTTCATTTTTAGGCACAATACAACATGTACTTAAAAATGTGGATTCTGGAATCGGAGTGCTTTGGGGTAAATTGGAGCAATGCTGTGCAGAAGTAGCATGGCCTTGAACAGTTAAAACACCTCAGCACTCTACCTCTTCAACTATAAAATAAACTTACTAGTACTTACCTATTTGTAAAGTTCTGTGATGAGAACTTTAAAAGTCAAGTGAGATAATAACTATTATAATTATTTTTCTGCAAATGTTGCTAGGGTAAACTTTCTTTTAACTCTATTTTAAGAAGGATTTGTGTTTGAAGAAAGGTTCTTTTACCACTTTATTTACCCAAATAAAGTAGCAAAGATGTATCCCTGTTTTAAATACTATTTATTAAATTTAATATTTCCTAGCTGATATGCTCTTTCTAGCGATAGCCAAACACCATTCAGTAATTCCCTCTTTTTTTCCTATCAATCCTAATATATCTGAGTATAATATACAAAATGATTTTCTTATAAACAATTCATTTAAAAAATTTTACTCTCATAATAAGTGAAGTGTCTTCATTTTTCAGATATTTATTGCTTTATGTGTGTTTAACTTCACAATTCAGTAAGAAATGGTAGTATCATTTTGGAAACTCTCCAGTCAAACTCCAATCTTTGCCTATGATGTATCTGGTTTTATTTAACTGAAATGGGGAATTGAATACTTTTAGGTTTTTCTGCTATTCTTAGTTGACTATTTGACTTTAGTTGTATAATTCTGTAAGAAACCTTGACAAGTTAAACTTATCCACACAGAAACTTATAGTTAGGAGACCTAGGAGATGACTATAATTTCCTTCCCATTAGTTTCAATGAATTCCATGCACGTGAAGGAGGACTTGGAGAGTGGAGTCTGGAGCCCTGTGTTTCCCGTTGCGCAGGTATATTGAGGAGAGGGATATAGTCCAGGTCTCTTTAAGTTGTTCCTCTGCTGCACATTACTCTTAATCCTCCTATGAGCAAATACAGACTACAACAGCTATGCCAAGAATAGAAGATTTAACTCTCTGAATACAATAGGCCTGCGGACACTTAGCTTGCTCTTTACACAAAACCTGTGAAATGGTTAATATATAAATGTGAGTGTCATTCGTATTGTAGCCAATGTGAACCAGAAGAATTGAGCTGCAGCCAGCATTTATTTAAGCATCATTTTTGCCATCTGGATTCTTTTGTGGGGAAAGAAACATTTGAAGGGAATTGCTTTTGGTCACAAAGGTGATTCGACTTTTCTCCTTCGTTATGTGTTAGTCATCCCATAGGCGCCATTGTTCAAAATTCCATAAAGAGACTTTCTTTTCCTAGTACTGCTTGTGACTTTAGGTAACACTGAGATCCTGAAGGTGTGGGGAAGTATAGCAAACATTTCTGTGGACAAAGCACATTGGCCTGCATATGCAAATATCTACCAAACAATTTAATCAGGGTAAAAATCATGCAACTGGTCACTCATAGAGGACTACTGGCCTCTATCCTGAAACACCAGCCACTTGATTGGCAAATCATTTCTTGTTCAGTGTTCAAATTCAAACGCTTGTTCGCCACCTACTTAATGGCTAATATAGGTACCGATTCAATCCATTCCTCAGCAATGAGCCTGAGAACAAAAATATGGCTGGAGCCTAGAAATTATGATTTCTAAACCCCTTTGACCTGTAGCAAAGTAGAATAATTTAAAGACTAGTAAGCCTTTTTCACACTAATGTTTCAAAGATTAAAACTAGAGAAGAATGGCATTATAAATATCGGAATGATAAATATTATTCTGATGTTAGAAGAAAAAGCTTTCATGTGAGTATGATCAAGTTATTTTATTGTTACATTTATATAATTCAGAATCAGTGGTTATGTTATGATTATATGATCAGGTAATTTTTATCTCATGTGAGAGCTCTTTAATGTTCTATTAATTAAATCTCTCATCTGAATAAAGGGTTTAAATAGTTATGTTGCAGTGAGGTAAAGTCTGTAGGATTGCCAGCCATAGCATATATTATTTTAAAGTATATTAGAGATAAAACCATTTATTGAGGACTAACTTATACAAAGCCTTATCTTAAATACTCCTGGAATATATAAAAGAAAAACTCAGAAGTAAAGCTCTTTCAGACCAACAATAAAGTAATATATCAACAAATGCAAAATAATATAATTTGTATAAAATATTTAGGTGCCATTCATATGCAGACTAAAAGAATGACCTAAATGGAATTGAAAATAATCAGTATGTGATTTTCAATATTCACTACCTAATTGTCTTAATTGGAAACTGATACATTACTTAACTCTTAAGCAAAAACTTGTGATGTTTAAAAATTAAGAGCAAATTATGAAGGTAAATGTTACTCTCTCTATACGCGTGTGCGTGTGTGCATGTGTGTGCATGAGTTGATGTATTAATCTCATCATTAAAAGGAGGAAAAAGGAGCCTTTAAAGTTTCCATTATCCATTATGTCAGGTAGCAAATATCTTCTCAATGTAACTCCAGACATTAAATCTGTCGAGAGGAATGCTGTAAAATAAATGTCTGGGATACCTTCATAAACAAAAATCTTATTTCCATAATTCATACAGCTGGCTGGCATTTATTGGCACGTCAGGTGCAATGGGGACATTTCAGGAACATTAACATGTACAGCATCATTTGTCAACAAAGCAACAATGTAAGCAAATCGTTCAGAACTCATACAGATTTACAGCTTTCTCTGCCAGCTGCTAATTACGGTGTGCTCGGCCTATTTGGTATGGTCTTTTTATTGGAAAATGACAAAGGGGTTATAGTATCCCAGTTTGGAATATAGATGTGGCTTTTAGTAATAATATGAGTATAATATGACCATGTAGCTTGGAGTTGTGATCCAGTTTCCCTAGTCTTATAATTGATCAGCTTTGATTGATGAAGGACAAAGAGAAATTCACAGCCTATTTTGTTTCTGATGTAAGTAACCTCTAAAACAAAGAAAAAACAGGGAAAAAATTATCATAGACCATGTCACAGCCATTCTTAATGTTTTCCCCTATGGAACATGACACATAATATTTACCTCTCAAAGAAAATCTGATGTGTTGATTGCTGACAGAGCAAATGTTACAGGAGCCTGTACATTTCAGAATTCTAGGTTGTGCTTTGAACAATCAGGAGGGCCTTCCACAGATATGCTTAGATATGTTAAGGTTATGACATAAGGTGACAAATGTCAGCAGCATCAAAGTTAACATCCATAATCACCCCCTGCTTACATTGTTCAGTTTTAGGAAGACACAACTGTTCTGGTGAAAGATGGAGTGTCAACTCCACCTTCAAATTCCCTGGACTGCGTCAAGACATATTATAATCCATTAAACGAATCATGGGGCTGCCTCCATGCCCATAATGTAAATATGTATTCAGAGAAATAAATGCCTTCTATTCTACCAAAATATAAAAAGCTAAATTGGTAAATACTTATTCCAGCATTATTTAGATTCATCCCATCCCTGACCTTATTAAAACCCATTACATTCCAGAGTAAACAGATTTGACATTCAGCAAATCAATTGCTGTCAGAGCAGCTGACTTGACCAGATATTAAAAGATTTTCAACTTTGCAAGCACCTGATCTTCAGCCCTTCCTAGAGTGATAATGTCAGTCCAGCAATGGTTGACTAGATCCAAAATGTATTATACTAAAAGGGTGCCGTTCTCATATTCCCACAAATAAAGATTTAACTCCAAAACTAGCAGATGGATAAATGGAGTCTTTTGACCTTACTAAATGATCCCATGGACTCCTCTACCATCTTCTTTTACACATGTGTAAAAATCATTATAGGTCGTGATTGTTGGTTTCCACCTCCTCCATTAGAATAGGGCTCCTAAAAATAGGAACCATACTGTGTTCAATTTTACACCCTCAGTGCATAGCACTGCCTGGAACATAGTAGATGCTAAATTAGAGTTAGTCAAATGAATGAATGAATGCATAAATATTGGGCAGCCCTGGATAAGGTTGTGATGAAGGAGAAATTGGCTTCAATGCTTTGTTCCACTCCTTTCTTGGGGATACCTTCTCCTAAATGTTCTGAGATGCACAGCTCCCATGCACATTTCTCATGATGTTTCTTCTTCTAAAACTCACTTTCAGCAGGTTATCTGAAGCTCACAAACATTAAGGTAGAAAGTATAAAGAACTTTCAAAAGTGTTGTCTTTTCCAAAGAAATGTATATTCAAACCAAGATCCATTCCTTGGATCACTGAAATTGAAAATTAATTTGAGGATCTCAGACATTACTTTTTATGTTGAGAACTATTTCTAAGTGAGGATACCATTTTGGTTTTCTTTAGTAGAGAGGCACTCACTCAGTGTCCCCCAAACCACCCTTGCTTTGTAACAAGGGAGGAAGTAGCATTGACTCTTCTCTCCAGGATTATGTAGTGCACAGATTACACCAGAAATTAAAATGCAATCCCTGCAATGGAAATGCATCTCCTTCTGAAGGAAGAATGCTATGGTTTTAATTTGCATTAACATGAAATTCTTTTAAATTGAGTCAATACAAAGAGAACCATCTAGACTGGTATATCAGAACACAGCCTTTTCAACCCATATTGTTATTGCCTGTATGAAGCAAGACTTATTACTGAAATTAGAAGCAAGCAAGAGGTTTTATTAATAATTTTGAATGTTTAAAGAATACTAAAACTTGCAATGCACGTCGTAACAACCCCAGAGAAAAGGGTTGATGGAGTGAGGTGACTTGTAAGAGACTCGCCTTAAATTTAAAACTGAATATTTAATAGATACAAGTCATAGTTGTCTGCCTTTACAATCTTACTGGGGTAGGGGAAGGGCCTAGCTCACCCTGTAGTATGATCACTTTAAATTGGTTTTAAATCTACAACAATCATTTGATAAAAGCCACCATTTCTAAATCCATCCAATTTGCCTAAAATGAAGTATTACCTCTGAAAATGAGTTACATAAATGAATAACCATTTATAAACTAACATTTGTGTTAACCCTTACCCAAAATTGTTATCCTTATTTTTATTTAGAATCATAAAGTAGGTGCATTAGAATATTCTTCACTGTCATTAAAAATGACTGAAGTTGCACTAATTAATGATTGAGATAGAATGCACTGATGTGTATCTGTTTAATATGCAAAAAGTCTTCTGAGAAGATACTTCCAAATTTCTAGGAACATTTCTAAATGTTCTTAATTATTTTTAGAACTACTATTTTTCTTTACAAAAGTGGTATTCTAGCTATACAGCTTTTGTAACTAGTCATTCAGATCCTAAAGAATTCCCTTAAAAACGATTTATTATCCTGGGCAGCACCTGTGGCTCAAAGGAGAAGGGCGCTGGCCCCATATGCTGGAGGTGGCAGGTTCAAACCCAGCCCCAGCCAAAAACTGAAAAAAAAAAAAAAAAAAAAACGATTTATTATCCTCAATAATACACAAGAATGCTATTTTAAATTATGTTAGAGTTAACTACAATTTTATTTCTCTCTAATATAAGACCTCTCCTATTCTTGTCCTCTTCCTACTCCTTCCTCAAACTGCCACCTTCTCCCAGGAGTAGTACGTGTCTACTGAGAATACTGAAAGCATATATGACATGAAGCAGATTTTTTGAGAATTTGTAATTTAAAGAATATGGCAGAACTGTGAATTATAACTATTACTTGATTTGCTTAAATATAAAATATGATAATAAAGAGATAAAAATATAAAATTGGTATTCTTTTGTAAGAGCTATGTTAAAATTATAACATATGCTACATAGTACATGTATGAAGTACATATATTGAAGTCTATAGATCTCAACACAGATGCAGATGAATGTAGAAATTCCACCATTCTTCCAGTTTGAAGAAATGTCCTAATATCACCTTTCTAGGAGAAAGCAGACAGACCAATCATGGGAACAACCCAGTCCAGGAATCCCTCAAGATGTTAGTTCCCAGCTTAATAGGAGTGAGTATTTAATTAGCCTAATAATTCCCCCTATTGTTCCCTTCTCAAATGTAATTTGAGAAAGAGAGAGAAAGGGAAAGACTTTAATCTCAAAAGGAAAATATTTAACTTTAAAAACGGAACATAAAGGTGGGAAAAGACAGATTTGATAAGTAAATGCTGGAGGGAGAGTAATTGGTGGGACCACACCTACGATGCATCTTGCAAGGGTACATGTGAAACTTTCTAAATTTAGAATGTAAATGTCTTAACACAATAACTAAGAAAATGCCATAAAGGCTATGTTAACCAGTTTGATGAAAATATTTCCAATTGTATATAAAACCAGCACATTGTACCCCATGACCGCATTAATGTACACAGTGATGATTTAATAAAAACAAAGAAAGAAGAAAAGAAGATTTAAACTAATCTTGTATGTTCCTTTTTTAAGATACAGAGCAAAATAAAAACATTTTTAAGCAGACAAATCTGAGAGTTCAATGCAATAGACTCCTTTGAAAAGATACTGTCTTAGTCTATTCAAGCTGCTATAGTGAAATACCTAAGACCAGGATATTTGTAAATTCATTTCCCTGCACGTCTAGGATCTGAGAAGTACAAGATCAAGTCAGTGGCATCTGGTGAAAATCTTCTTGCTGTGTCCTCACTTGGCAGAAATCAGAAGGGCAAGCGTGAGCAAGCCCACTTCTACAAGCCCTTTTTGTAGTGGCAATAACGTATTCATAAGGGCAAAGCCCTGATGACCTAGACTCCTCTCAGAAGGCTCCACTTTCCAACATGGTTGCATTAAGGATTAAATTTCTAATAATGAATTTTGGGAGACGCCTTTAGATTACAGCAGATATTATAAGGACATATTTCACAAATAAGCTAGGTTATCCCAGAAGGAATATCTGAAATGCAAAAAGTAAAGGCTAAGGAAGAACATCTGAACTAGGGGGTAAACCCAATGAAACTGTAGAACAACAAGGAAGTCTAGTTTGTGGAGTATAACATCAGTGTCTACATACAAGATCAAATCTTGGTCAAAAATACAGGGTACCCCAAAGGTCACCCTGTACCTTTATTTACAAAATATTCATTACAAAATTTCACAAAATATTTTTCTACATGTTGATGTATAAACACTAAAAATATAAAATACAGTTATATTAATTTTTCTATGTATGGTGAGCTTTGAGATACCCTATAGTGTACTAAGTAGGAAAGGGGGTGATCAAAAATTAAAAATTATCAGGGTTTACAGTATTTCTGGAAAGATGTAAAAATTTTAGATTCTATTAAATGAAATATTTTCTCTTTTGAGGATACAAAGTATGCAACTCATACATACAGGGTATGTATGTAGATACAAATCCTCAGAAATATATTAGATAATGTAAGGGAGAGTAGGAGCACATTGCTCAGAGGTACAAGAGGACTTAAGAGTCTTAGATAGAAGAAGAGGCCCAGGCGTTTCTAAGAAACCAGACATCAACAGCAAACGGGAACACAAGCAATGGATTCTGGAAGAAATGGTCACTATGGAATAAATCATTTGTTTGTCTATTGACAAAATGCCAAACTTTTTTTTTCACTTAAAAAAATTTTTTTTATTAAATCGTAAACACATAGATCATGTATATATTAATGCATTTATAGGGTACAATGTGCTGATTTCGTATAGAATTAGGAATGCTTACACCACACTGGTTAATATATACCTCTCTCGTTGACTTAGTTATTGTGTTAAGACATTTATACTCGATACTAATAGATATGGCCTGTACCCTTGCATTATGCACCATTGGAGTGATCCCACCATTCACCCTCCCTCCATCTGACCTCTGCCCCACCTTCCATCCCCCCTCCTCCCTCCTTCATCTTGGGCCATAGTTGTGATCCATTCTTCATATGAAAGTGTGAGTGATTCTAAATTGGTTTCATAATAGGAACATTTAGATGCTTCCCCATGGAAGAACAAAACATCATTTTAACAACCATGGACATTGGAGTAGCATTGTTGCTGCACGTAGATGGTAGCCTACATACTTTTCCTACCAACAGAGAATAGTGAACTTTGAAAAAGATGTGCATATGTATAAATTCCTATTAATGCGTTTTTCACAAAAGTTAATTTGAACACAGGCCATTTGAATGTTTCATGGATACTGTGGCAACTAAAATACAACAAAAAATTGTCAATAAGAAACAAATAAATGATAAAGGAATGAAACCATCACTGCCAAAACCAGAAAGATACGCCTCAGGGATCAGAAAAGGCTTTTCATCTAAAATTAAATATTCAATATTTTTATGCAGCTTGAATTCATCATATATTTCCAGTCTAACATACTCTAGCCCCTTTACTCTGCTACTGGGTCACATGGATCACTTTTCTCTCGTTTTTTGTTTTGCTATTCCTTATCTCATATATCTGCCTCAACAAATTTTAAATGGCTAAACTATTTGCTTAGAATTCAGGTATTTTTCTTAACAGATTATTTCTAGCTGAAGCTGTTTCTGTCACATATTGTTGAATTCCAAATGCCCCCCTAAAACATAACCATGAAAGTAATTTCTTTCCTATCCTCATCAACACTTCAGATAGTTAATAGCTGCAGGCACATGTTATAAAAGAAGTTGCTGAAGAAGGGAACTTGAAGTGAATTTGGCACAGAGTCATGGATGGTACTAAACACATGGATGAAGTTATTTACTTAAAATTTTTCTTGTCGGCCTGATTTGGCTATATTTTCAAAATTGACACATACTATGCTGTAGACTTCTATTTTCACTAGCTGAGAAACAGAATGATTACAGACTTTTGCATGTTATGCATTTTTAAATATCACCAAGTTAAACTTAGATTTTGATTCCGTGCCCAGGACCAAGTGGAAAAATCTCCATCTTCAATAGTTGCTATTATCTTTTAGTCACAGGGCCACGTACTGTATTTCTTCCATGAGTAAAACTCCCACTTGGAATTCCAAGCATTGCATAACCAGCGGAGTATTCATATTATATGTAACTCAGTAGGCCTTCATATCCGAATCAGATATTTCATCTGCAGGATATTCTTCTGAGCAGTTAAAACTCTTTAAAATCATAGTCCAGAATGGAGCCAACATTTAATTCATCCAACAAATATTTATTAAACACTTACTTCTACTATTGGTATCACAGCCATGCCTACCACTTTACATAGTTCTTTACCGCCGTAAATTGCTTTTACAAACTTCATCTCATTTAGCTACTACAATGAAATCACCTAGTGCCTTGAAGGAGCTTACAGTCTCATAAAGTAGATTAAATAAATTGCCAGAAAAACTGGGCTTTAAAGTACTTGTCTACAATGGTACCAGTTACTAAACTGTTTCAGATGATTTTGGTGAATTGACAGTTGATCTTAGGTAAAAGAGTCACCTGTAAAAACGTATATTTATCTTTCATTGTCATGTATCTTTATTATAATACAATAACTTTTAAGAATTATGGAAATGCAGCAAGAAACAGCCTTTTTAAACATGTCAGCTATATGAATGATACACCTTGAAGCATGTCACATTTAAAATATGACTATTTTGGAGCTCTGGCAGCAAAATCAGTTAGCACAAGGTACTTATACAAAGTACAAACATATTTTTCCAACACGTAACCTGTGTGAGTCACAAGGCAGATTTGGCCCACAGGCCATGGTTTGCCAATTCTGTACTAAAGCAACACAGTACTTAAAGTTTGGCTGGAAAACATGAATGGCTATGGAGGTCCCCAAACTGATCTTCATGGCTTAGAATTTCAGAGGCTAAAGTAACCTCAACAACTTATCTGACTTACTCTCCAAATGTTATTTAATTTCTCTTTCTACTTTAATATTTATTCTGGAATGTGGTGATCTTTATATTTATTTTGATTTCAAAAGTTTATAATTTCTGTAATAGCCTGCACTGTTGGTGCCTCTTCAAAATCTTCATTTTTCTTCATGTTAGAAACTTGCTTGCCTAGAGAGAGGAGGGATTGATACGAGAACAACTAAAAGGTAATAAAGAAAAAAGCTAAATGCTATTTCTCTGATGTAGTTAATTTTCACAAACTTTGAAATTTAGCATTAGCCAGCAACCAAACAAGTATCAGAGTTTCCAGCGTAAGAGAGCGGAGTCTGCCTAGACCCAGGACCTGACCATTTAAAATGTGAGCTCTGTGACTGTGCCTGTGGAGACTCTCACTTTTACCTTTGTAAATATTGGTCTTTCATAGCCAAATCGTAAGGATATAATTGAGCATTTTGTATTTCATCTGGTGGTTACAATTTTGTGTGACGCAGGATTTAAAGTTTTCCATTCTAATTCTTAAAAGCTATATTTCAAACTGCATGCTATTTAAGTATGTCTCACTTAAACTGAGAAAACTATTATGTAGCTTAACGTGGATCTATTTCTCTTCTATAGGCACCCAATTGTTTGTGACTCTCTTTGAGAATGTCTTGTTACTCTTTCCCTAGTCCCAGTTATGTGCCTTCACTTAGCAATAAACATTGACTCCTAGATCCTTACCTTTCCCTTTTACAAGATATATATTTCAAGGGGAGGTTTTCATATAACATGAAACAGTAAGACATTCATTAATCATTATTAAATCCACTCTTCTCTTTATTGAATTCAAAAAGCAAATCAGCTAGTCTTTTTTATTTTTTGGCGTGTATCAGCAGAAGTATGTTATTATGAGATATTCTTAAATAATATATCTTCATAAAACAATATAGGTGGAGGTTTAAAGAGAAATAAGGGAAGAGATTGGAACCATCTGGATATTTAAAGTAGAGAAAAGATTTTACTAATGGTTGTCATGTACACATTACAAAAATAACATTGTATGGCTTTCTAACTGGATGCGGAAAGGCAGAGCTATCAAAAAGTTGAAAAAGAAGACAGTTCTGGAATGTTATAATTGAAAAAATAAAATAGTTCATATGACATGGACTTAAAATAAGAGTGGAGAGTCACACTTTTGGAGTCAGTGGGGGTTAAATACATCTCAGAGAGGACCTGCTTGGCCTGGGAGTGAAAATAGAGCTTTGTTTCAAAGAGGATGGCTGCCCGGAGAACCTGCCTGGGAAGAAGAGGACAGATTTTGTTTTGTTTTACTTTGTTTTGTTTTGTTTTGCAAGAAGGAGGGGAGAAAGCATCCTTTTTGTTCTTGCCCCTGAATGTGCCTGATGAGTTGGGGAAGAGCAGAGATTCCATGAAAGAAAAAATTGAATACATGCTTTAGAGATACGAGGGGAAGTGTAGGAGAGAACGAAGGGAAGAAAGAAGGAAGGAAGGAAAAAAGGAAGGGAGGGAGGGAGGAAAGAAAGCAGGAAAGAGACATACCAAGTCCCCTTACATGTAAAGTTACAGTCGAAAAGCAATATTATCAGAAATTCATTTCAACACATATTTAAGTATTACTATAAATCAGTTTTAGGAATGCTATCCATCCAATACAAGCATTTTTTTCTCTTTGTCTTCTTGTCACATTGCCAGCTAATAATCAACAGACAGGTCGTGTATCTCTCCTTAAAGAGATTAGGGAAGGTGGCTCAATCGATTATTTTTAAGCCTAACCAAATAGGGATCCTCTAATCTTGCCCGTTTCAGCATAAGGCTTCCCAGTATGATAGAATAGTTATTTAAACAGGTATATCAATCTCAGAGATCTATATGTATAGTTTACCTTGAAGTCAATTGAAAACAGAATATTCCTCATTGATTTTGCCTGCTTGGCTGCTGTATGTAGTCAGTGGGACTCACATGGATGTAAATAGAATGAATCAACTCCTTGCTGGCCCTGGGCCTCCTTGAGTCATGTGAAGTAGGTTTCTGATTCCTTTATGTTCAGGCACAGCCAGGGAGACAAGAGTGCTACTGTCTTCTGCTAGTGCAGAGAGTTACCTCAGGCTATGCAGGAAAAATGCTTTTTTCTTATTTTTAGACCTGAATCAGTCTATGCCACTAAATGTATTCTTGTGAATACAGATAGCACTTTGTTGTGGAGCTCATGGGAAGGCAATGGAGTAACCTGTTTGGAAGCAGCTGCAGGCCACCTGTAGAGAAAGTCAAATTAGGGAGAGACCCCACTGTTCTCTGCATTAATGCTTTTTGTATTGTTGTTTGACTTTTCCCCCCTCTGTCTATGTATCTTTTTCAACTAGAGAGATCGGGAGCACATTTTAAGGCCTTCTGTCCCTTTAAGGCATCTAATGATTGAAAGGACTCTAAGATTTGAAAGGCTGTAAAAACTCCCCAGTTACCAATGAATGATGGCAATACAAAGAATCTTAAAGCCGTTGAAGTTGAAGTAGTCTTCTTACAGATTTAGTTTGTTTGGTGTACTTCGAGCGGCAGCTCTTACAAGGTACTGTTCAAATATTCCCACCTATCTGTGCTGCTTCTCCTTGTAAAGATTTCTCATGCTCTCAGGGAAAAGTAGTCATCCGTTCGAGCGGTTAACTTTGCTACAGATAAGGAGGGAAAAAGAAATTCTGAAAGAAAAAGAATAAACTCCTTGTCTTGCTTTCCTCATCTACCAGTTTGAAGCTTTAAAAAAGAAAGCCCATAAATGAAATATCTACTTTAGCCATAAATATTAAAGGAGGGAAATGCACAAATAAAACTTGTTTCTGGAAAGCTTGATTTTGGCTGAATATCAAAAACCATTTCCTGACAATGAAATCCATTAGGCTACAAAATAATCTCTCAAAGTAGTGGTTGCATTGTTTATAAGATTTAACATTTAGGGTTAGACTGAAGACGGCCACAGATACCAGGCTCAAATGCAGAGTATTATTCCAGAAGTTGGAGGGAACCAACTCTTCAAGCATTTTATCACCACCATTTTGCCACTATGAATTTGTAGATACAAAATGCCCTTTCATTTTATAAGGAACTGAGAAGTTTCCCTACTAAATTCTCCTTCTAAATGATGCATGCACGTTAGTCCTGATGGCCATAATTTAATCCATTTGACACAGGTGGGTTATATAGTCTTACTAATATTAAATGACATGTAATAGAACTTGCTGCAACTAAATAATGTCATTCAGACAACTTTAATTCTCTCATACATGGCTTGTGTCTTGAAAACTCTGTGCTTTTTCCTAAATGTTCTACTCTGTGCAGTTTTATTCTGGTGAATTCAAGATTGGAGTGATGATAATACCTTAGGGAGTATAATGTTTTGCAGTTTTATAGTTTGTTTCCACAAACTATATTTTCTTTATAGAGAGATGCTCACCACAGCCTAGCAACTAAGGCTGGGGATTCAGGGAAAGGGCGGAGAATTAAAGGAGGGCTTCTGACAAAGCTCCTCACTCTGTCCACCTCGGCACCACAGCTGAACTCTCACAAGAAGAATGTCTTCAGGTGGCACTCTCAGCTGTTGGAACTGGCGCATAATTAGTACTTTAAACTATATATTTAAGTAAAGAATTGTTCCTACACAGAAACAAGAAATTCCTCAGAGTGCAAGTCACAGCACTTCACGACAAGGTATTTGGAACTGAGGATCATAAACAGGACAGATATTTAGTAATAAATTTTTAAAAAAAAATATGATCCCAAGCTAATAATTATGTCAGGGTATGCTGCCAGGAAGCACACTCAGGGCATTAAAGGAAAAAGCTTTTGATTTCCAGGATAAGGAAGTGGAACTGATAGGCTACAGAGCTTATTAAAACCTACCTGAAAACATCTTAACACAATAACTAAGAAAATGACATAGAGGTTATGTTAACAAGTTTGATGAAAATATTTCAAATTGTATATGAAAACACCACACTGTGCCCTATGATTGTATTAATGTACACAGCTATCATTTAATTAAAAACAAAAAAGTATTTACCTGTATCCTTCACTATCTATGCTTTGAATTTGAGATAGTTTTATCCTATTTTTATCCCTGGATGCTTTCTTCATAGTTCATACATTTTATAAATTAAAATGGAAAGGTGATTTAAATAGTATTAACAATGTTATAATACAAACAGTAGTTGACTCAAAGCCTTGTTTCAAGAGTAGTTGACTCAAGCCTTTCTTGACTCTTCTATTTACAATGTTTGATTAGTTATTTCATTGAATCTCCATTTCTTATCATCTAAAATGTGGAGAATACCAACTAATCAATTTTCCCAGATTGTTGTGATTATTAAATAAGATAGTGAATGTGAGAGCTGTGTTATATGTGATGCACTTAACATATAGGTGTTTAATAGATCAACATAATGTATTATATTTACTTCAATTTGTTTAGTAGCTTAGTGAAAATAATTTCTTAAATTATCCAGCTACTAATAATTACATTTTCACATCCCAGTTTGATCTCTGTGTACACTCAGCCCATATCAAAGCTTTTAAAAATGAAAAAGAAAAGACATTAGCAATTTATAACAATCCTCATTTCAACCACTGTGTATGGACAACCTCTATATTTTGTCAGCTTGTATATGAGTCATCCACATGCAGACTTAAAGCATACTTTGAAAAGAAGTTTTTAATGCCAGAAATCCCATATGGTTTTGGTGTAAGTGAAAGGTGTACACTTGCCTCAGGGTCAAGTCTAAAAATTGGACCAGTGCAGGCTCTGACCATATGTGTAAGGAGCTAAAAACCCTGTGATCTCACCTGCCTCAATCACAGTGCCATTATTTACTGCACTTGCCTCTTTTCAATGGGTATGATCCCAGCCAAGAATAGGGAAGGGGGAGGTTTAAATACTATTTGAAAAACCATTACAGATGAAAATGCCAAATTATATTAGTTTTGACATAATGCAACAGAATTATAACTATATACATAAATCTATATAAGCCATCAATGTAGAGGATTTCTTTTGAAATTGCTTTCTTTTCCCCCAATGAAATGTCAATCATTTTTAGTTTTAATTTTTGCAACATACAGAGAACCAAATTTTCTTCCACATTGTAAGTAATTACTACAGATCCATTTCAATCACAGTGCTCTAACTTGGGAGGAGAAACTTAACCAAAACTGCACTATTTTCAGGTGAATAGAGTCTGGAGGACAACTTAAAGAGACACTAGAGAGTCTCACTTAGCGGAAAACTCCAGATCTCACTTCTCTCATTGCTACATTTTATAATACTTATCTTTGGATTAGAACATTTGCCGGAGAAACTTTGCTTCTTACAGCAAATAGCCTTGATCATTTAGAACCAAGAGAGGTGTCTTAGGAATTTGCAAACATCTATCTACACATTATCAAAAGCCTGGTGAACTTTTAGTCATTTATTAGATAAACACTGGCTACCTGTTTTTTTTTTTCCTGATTACTTTTTCATTTTAATTGATCCCATTTCCTATCCTGACTTAATATTTCAGAGAAAAACAGGCATCCCACAAAAAAGAGAGATCTTTCATTTGTGAACTGCAAAGTTTCAAGGTCCTAATTTGGCCAGTGTGTTTGTTCAAAGCTTTGGAATGCTGTTTTGTAGTTTCAAAAGTGATCATACTCAGCTTCCCAGAATATTTTATGCCCGGAGGACGCCACAAGAACAAGGGCAGCCTTGTTAACAAGTTGCAATCTCTCAAAAACAAGATAGGATTTGGATATAAATCATCATTTCAGCTCACAAAGCCATGTTCTCCACCCCACTGAACGAATTCATTTACATCTAAAATGGTTAATACAGATCTCCACCAGAACTCCTAAGTGGAGGAATGCAGCTGCCATGCGCTCAGTGACTCCGGGGTTAGGGAAGAATGACATCACCAAATTTAAGCATATTATCATGCTGACATAGAGGCACCTTGTTTTCCCTTCTGTGGATAGAGCAAGGATTGTGTTCTGGGTCCTGTTTTTTTCCTTCCAAAGAATACCTTTGCCCCTCCCTTCTTAGCAGCTGCCATATGAAAGGTTGAAACTGTCACTTCAACTCATGATGAATGATGCTTGACCTCTGGATGGGTTACTCTGAATTTTATGCAATTCTAAATTAACATGAAGGATTCCAACTCAAACGACTTTGGCTGTTATGAACTGCTTCTAGGGTGGATTTGTGAAAAGCAGTCAGTAGCTTTGGATTTTTTTCCTGTTTATTGCCGCTATCGTCCTTGGTGGGGGGTTGGGGGTTGTGCTCTATGAGCAAGGTAAAAGACAGAATATGCTAACATTTTTATGTGTTTTCTTCTGTGAGATTAATATCTTTTCATACTAAAAATATTGTCAGTAAGCAGAACCAGTTTGTGAAAAAAACATTCTCAAAAGGGCAACTGGCCCACATGTCTTTGTTGTTTTTATTTGAATATAATTAATTATGTAAAGCAATAGTTAGTGGAAGATTAACAATTAGTAGATTCTGTCAAGTAGTCACACGGAAATTACTAACTAATTGAACGACTGGTCCTCTATTGTGTCAGAAAGCAGTGCTGAGTGTCATTCTTTTTATCTTTGTACTTTGTTGTTTTCACAGAACTCCTTTTTTCTAAGATGTATGTTTCACAGCAGACTAATAAATAAATAACCCTGGTTGTAATTTCATAACATGCAAAAGGGTTTGAAATAAAAACACCTGTTTTAATTAGCATTATGGTTTGTTCACTTAAAAAAAAAGTGATAATCCTGATGCAGTTAGCTGACATTTTTAAAGCTTTGAATTTCCATCTGTATCTTATATTATGATGTTTCAGGATTGTCATGAGTTAATTATGTTAACTTGGGAAGCATTGCTTGCATTTAGAATGAAAAACTTCAGCTTGAATAGACAGAAAAGCAGATGCTATCTTTCTTGTCAATTGCTTTGTTGTGGGCTGCCTTGCAAGTTTTCGTGTATTTCTGGATCTAAAGGGAAGTGTAAATCTCTATTTATTTTAAGTTTAACATAAACTACACGATTTCAGTATTCTTCTGTTTTGGCTGTACGTGTCTTGTGTATCTTTACATGTGTAGCTTTCCTGCCCCCAATTTCAGAAATCTACAGTTAAATTGTCTCTTCTTTAATTCTTAATTTGTTTTGTTGTGCCTAGGCATTATGGAAATTAGTGCATAATAAAATTTAAGAATAGGACAACTCCACTGGCTCCATGTTCTCTCTGCTTAAATTTTTTTTACCACCTTTTCACTTTTGTACATCAACCTTTTAAACGGTACAAAATACATGCAGCATCTGGGCACAACAAGGCATGTTAAGAATGGAGTAGGCACTCTAAGCAGGAATTTCCATGCTTTTGTGAGTTTAATGTTTCTTTAACATAGAGAGCAGCTGTGTTTATGTCAATAATTACACATTGAAATAAATGCATGTACATGTGTTTCTTTATGGGATTAAGAAAGTTAGGGATGGCCTTACACAAAAGCTTTTTGTCCCTCCCATACTCATCCAAAAACTGTCTACACAGTCCAACCCCAAGTTGTTTTGAGATTCAGAAACATTTCTCTGGGCAACTGGACTTCGAGGTTTCAACTAAAAGAATATAGAATTTCTACGCTTGTACTTTTCTGTTTACCTCCATAGTCTACGTCCATTGTCCACCTTCACTACCTTGGTTCGTACCTAGGATTTAACCTGTCCACACTATGCCCTGAGCTTCCCCTGCCAAAGGCTTCCAGCATGAATGGGCCAATAGGCAATGTCTGCAGAAAGGCAGAGGGCAGAACGAGACAATGCCAGGAGGCCATGGTTGTTAATGCTTAATCCCCAAATAAGTCCCATAGGCAATAAATGTTCATGTTCAAAGAAAAGTGAGATCAAGGAAAAATACATGTGTATTGTTCTTGGCGTGATCTCTGAGTTGTAAAGGCTTCCTTTGGGCTTTAAAGATTTGATGGGATAGAGTCTGAAGAGGTGAGTGGGTATGGTAGTTTAGGTCAAGAATGAGCTAAAACCAAAATATGGAGGTTATAAGGCACAGTTCTTGCTTGGGAGTAATGAGTATATCAATTTAACAAGAGCAGATAATCAGGTCAGAATGAGTTTGAATTTTAACAGTAAATGGCAGTTAGTAGCCATGAAGTAGAGGCCTTGAATGATGGAATTAGAAAACTTGGTCTTTAAAATATGCAACAAAGATCTGTTTAGTATATAAATACAATCTGTAAATATGAAAAATGGATGTATATTCAAGTGCTTTATCACATATTCAAAGGAACTTACAGCGATTCTACCACTTTAAAATAACTCTGTTCATTAAAGGAACCGTAACTTAGATTTTTAGACAATTAGCATACAGAGGATCTAAGATCATTTTATGCTTTAACCAAGATCCATCATTTTGTACTGCCTTCCAAAACATTTTGGACTAGAACAGAGAGTTATAAATCTCCATTTAGATTGCAAACTATCAACTCGTTTGTGTAGACACAACTGTTGAACCTGGGAAACAAGAATCAATCCATTTCTCTCAACTTTAGGTGTGTTTTACCCCCCCTCAAAATTTACACTATTGTAATTGTTATTATGTGTAATTAACAATACGTCAAAGAGTTTGGGTTAACAATGAGCCGTGTTCTTCAGCCCAGATGATCTGAATCACCAAGTATGACCCGTTCAGTTATAGAAGGCTAATGCTACTCATTATAGACAAGACTGTAGACTGCAGTGGAATTTACCTCGTTAAACAAGCTGATTTTTTGGATGCTGATCACTGGAAATAAATTGCAAATGCAGAAATCCCATTTTATTTCTTAGATTTTATTTTTTTTTAATATCATAGTCTAGAACTGTTTGTTCCTCAACTTCATGTGAAAGTAATTAGATCCTCACTTCCAGGAAACAAATTTGTTTTTTTGTTTTGTTTTGTTTTTTGAGATAGAGTCTCACTATGTTGCCCTCAGTAGAGTGCTGTGGTGTCACACCTCACAGCAGCCTCAAACTCTTGGGCTTAAGCGATTCTCTTGCCTCAGCCTCCCAAGTAGCTGGGACTACAGGCACCTGCCTCAATGCCTGGCTA
>NW_003852459.1:3027435-3064509 GCF_000181295.1 Otolemur garnettii
CTCAAACTCTTGGGCTTAAGCGATTCTCTTGCCTCAGCCTCCCAAGTAGCTGGGACTACAGGCACCTGCCTCAATGCCTGGCTATTATTTTGTTGTAGTTGTCATTGTCGTTTAGTAGGACCGGGCTGTGTTTGAACCTGCTAGCCCCAGTGTATGTGGCCAGCACCCTAATCACTTGGCTATGGGCACCAAGCCGGGACACAAATTTAAATAATCCTTTCTGTCTTCTAGCCCTATGTTTCTATATAACTATTTTCCTTCCTCGTGGATTTAGGTACTTTTGCAAAATACATTGCAAAATTATTGAGTAAGATAGATTAGTATTAAATAATTAGCCTTCACTAACTTGCTGAATGAACTTGAGCAAGTTATTTGATTTCTCTGGTCGTGAGGTCCTCACCTATACATTGTGCGAATAACAACTGCCTTTGCTTGGTTACTATGAAAGTTACATAAGATTAAGGTGACCAGATTTTAACATTGGTAAAGCGGGACACCATTGACGGGTGGGGGGGGGGTTCGTAATTAAAAATTTGGTATATATGGAGCAACAAAAATTTTCATCGAATGCAAAAATAGTATTGTAATATATTTTTTAAATTTCAACATAAGTACAATTTACAAATATAATACATCAAAAATATGTTTAGTATTATTTTGTTCTTTGGCATATTTCTCATTTGAGTGAATTTTTTTTAGTAGATTGCTGTCATTGTTTAAAAGGTCATGAAATTTTTCACAAGAATTTGTTAAATTATATTTCGCATATAAAATGGCTTTCAAAATCTCAACACTTAATTGTGATTTTTCTGATGTCCACACTTTGTTTACCGTAGAAAAAATGCATTCAGTCACAGCATTAGTTCCTGGTAAGGACAGCGCATATCCCACAATTTTTAGTGCATTATTGTATGGAATATAGTTTGTTTCAAAATGATGAAATATTTCTAACCATTTGTTCTCTATTGTGATTTTTGCTGATGCTCAAATTTAACCTTTTCCTTATCAATATATTTTTTAATAATGATACCTTGTAAGTCGTAAGTGTCACTTTCAAGGCCAGCGCTAGACTTTTTGCCGCCACTATAAAATATAAATAATGTGAGTACTGTCTGCTAAATTCATGAAATAAATAAATAAATTACTTACCTAAATTATCTGTATAGCTGATTTGTCGACATCACTCATTTACCTACCACTAGCATGCAGTACGATGTGTATCATCTGAGAGACAATTACAAAATGTTTTCATCATTGCCAATGCCAAAAAATGCCATTCATTAAGTCCAAGCAATGGTGGTCGAATTCTAACAACTGATCAACAATGTGAACTTTGATAAGCAGTTCTGGATAATCAGTTCTCAACAATTATTTGTTATTATTAAAGTTTAACATTATAAAATTAACAAAAATAATATAAAACTCATATCCTGGCAAAATAGCCATGTGGCAGCCAAAAACCATCTATTCCCTTCCCATTCTCCCACTGATCCCTAGTTTGTCATGCATTCTTTCCAAAAATTGGGACTTTTTAAAAAATACCACAGGACATGGGACAAATTATTAAAAATCAAGACTGTCCCGCCAAAAGCAGGACGTCTGGTCATCTTACTAAGATCATGGGGATAAAGTGCCCAAACCAGTAACTGGCATGTGACAGGTGCTAGGTTAAAAGTTTTTGTTGTCATTGTTGTTGTTGATATTATTATTATTGCCATTGTTATGTTATGATTACTCAACCTTCACTTCTATGCTGATAATTTTCAAATGTATCTGTTCAATCTTTATCCCTTTACTGAATTCCATAGTCCAAATTCTAACTGTCTGCTTGACATCACTACATGACAGTGTCAGTAACATCCCCAAACAAACTCATTATCCCTGGCATCTTCTTATCAAAAACAAAATTGAACAAATTAAAGATTCTAGCTACTGGTAGATAGCTAGAGTAGATAATTGCATCAGTGCATCAACATACTTCTAGCTACAAACAATAGTTTGACTTGATCCTTTTTCCATTTAACATTCCTAAATTGATTAAATTCAAGGCCTCACATACTCAGCTTTTCTTTTGCATTCCTACCAACACTACTTCTGGGCTTCCGAGCTTCTTCTTGGGCCGTTGGCCATAACCTCCTTACTAAACTGCATCTCCTTACCATCTCATCTCTCAAATGCATTATTCTATTTCCAGCATATTTGTCTTCATAAAATACAGTTTGGATATTATTTCCCCACTTGAACTTTTGATGATTGTCTCATATCGAGAGGAAAACATTTAACCTCTTAGCATAGCAGTTAAAGGCTTTCCCTGACTTACAAGCTGAGTTCTCATTATACTTGTGCTAACCAGAACAGGTTTCTTGCCAGTATCCAACTTTGATCCACTTCATATCTCTTTGCTGTAACAGTGGTTCTCAGACTTTAGCATACATGAGAATCACCTGAAGAACTTGTTAAATCACAGATTTCTAGCTGTGCCCCAGAGATTCTGATTCAGTTACATCAGTGGTAGGACTTAATAATTTGCATTTGAAACAAAGTCCTATGTAATGCATGTATGGCTGGTCCTGGCATCACATTTGAAAAATATAGGCTTTGTACATCCTTCTTCACCCATCTCAGTCGTCTACCAAAGTCTGATGCACTCCTTATTGACACCACCTGTGAGAAGTTTCATCGGCCAGTGTGACCCATTACACACTTTGTGCTGGCCGAGCGATTAAGCTTTCAAGTGGAGACAGATTATTTAGACTCTTACCACCAAATATGAACAAACTGAGACAAGTTGCTGCATTTCTGGACCTCTGTTTCCCCATAAGTAAAATTGAACTAGTAATGGTATGTACAGCATATGCGGATGTGAAGATGAAATAGATTACTACACGTGAAGCATTCAGAACAGTGCCTGAGAAGTGCCCGCCTATTATCTTTTCTAGTAGTTTGTGCCTTTAATGCAGTGCTTCACTTAGCCACTTAATGATGTTTATAGTTGACAGGCCTACCTCCTTATCTAGACATTAAATTCCTTAAAAACAGAGACCAAATAGTTGTGAATCCCCAGAAACATAGCCCCTGGCTTCTCCCTTTATAGAAATCTAATTTTTTTCAAAAAAAGTTTAATTAAATTGAGATTGAGGAAAGATTGCAAAAGGATCTTAAGGAAGTAAAAATCTTCTAAACAATAAATAAGCCATCCATCTTTTTTCCTCATCATAAAGATGAATAAAAATGAGGTCAATTATTAATAATACATTGAAAGTAGGTTTGCCTTTTCCTTTGAATTTTCTAAACTCAATAATTAAAATGACTTCAAATTGGAAGATTATTAAGAAGAAATTAATCTTATTGGCAAGTAAAAAAGCAAATCCCATGGTTGATAATAGATATGGCCTGTTAGCAATAGTCACACTTTTATACTTTCTTTTCTTGCAGATCAGCATGTGGAGACCAACATAATCCAATTAATTGTAATTCCCTTTTGTAGAGTCAGTAAAGTCGTGCATGATACTAAAACACCATTGAAGTCTTATCTCTGGTCACATAATCCAAATGGATCCTCATTTTCAAACTACCAGCAGTTCTTTATAAACTTCAGGAAAATAGACTATTTTTACTTGCCTGAACTTAAAATATTTGTGATCCACAGTTACTGGCCTCTGAACTCCACTCCTCTGTATGCGCTAACCGTCAGTTTTCTGGACTTCTTTCTCTGCTCTGTAATGGTGTTATGCAGACACCTGAGCATTTCTCTCTGATTAACAGACTTTCTTTAAAACCATTTTTTCCATGGTGAATATGCAGTATGGACACACACCAGAGCCTCTCAGCAGAGCTCTTTGCTCGTTGTGTATCTTGAACCTACCACCTCTCTTCCATACTCTCACTCATCCGACACACTGGTGCCAGAGCACCTTTCTACAATGTCACTCCCCTGCTTAGAGTCAGCCAGACTATCTTAGTAATAAGGATCTTCGTGCTCCACCCTCTGCCTTCCTTCTCTTCTCAAACCCTAAGATACAGATCCTGTGCCTCTGTTCTCTCCAACAACTTGTGGCTTTCCAAATTCATCATTTCTTCCATCCTTGACTGTTACCTCAAGTTGGACTTTTCTTCATATAGCTCTTTCCTCCCTCGCTCCCAGCTCCCATACCTGCCTTGTCCACCTCACCACTCATCAGGTATTTATTGTGTGACAACTTATCTGGGATGCCTCTTTGGAGCACTGTTAGGTGAAGCTAGATATTGACTGTGTATGTCCCCACAGCAGTCTACCCAAGGTTACGTAATAACGTCTATTACGTAGATGTAATCACATCTATCATGCCCTGCTATGATTGCTTTTATTTGTCTGAATTTCTTGTGTACTGCAGCACCTTTCAGCATAGAAGCTAGATTTTTTTAAGCATTTTTTACCCCAACAGCAATAACATGCTGAGTGAAAAATTTGAGTTCAATAAATACTTTCTAAGTATAAGTGAATGAGTATATGAACAACCCAGTTATGTCTACAATATGGTCAGAGTTTAGAAAGAGAAAGATGAACAAAGAGAATACAAAAATTATGCTCTGTGTGTATACATACATGGATTGTCATCACCATTGGAATCATGTTTTTAAAATAGACTTTACTACGGAAGGAGGTTAAGATTTGATAGGTGAGGCAATACAGATCATTCATAACTAATAGAAAGGAGTGTCAGGCACTAGGCTAAGCACTGGGGATATAAACATAAATAAGAACAAGTTTCTTGAAGGAGAGCTGCAAGAGAGAACTTTGAACAAATCATTATAGTTAAATTCATTACGTGTGACTGAGGAGTGATGGGATTATCAAACTAACATTAGAAATATAGTAAGCAAGACTTGAAATGAAACAAATGTAGACAAGAGTTGAGACTAATAGGGCAGATAGCTGGGCATTGAGAACTATACTCAGAAAGGCAGAAGTTGGTGCCACAGGTATGTTTGGGCTCAGAGAAAAGAAGGATGATGACGCTTCCTGTGGTTTCAACAAACTGACGCACAGAGCTCTAGCTAATCTGCTTTATTTGGTATAAGTAGTTGTAAGATTTATAAATCTCCCAAATTTTATTTTATGTATCTTCATAGAGATTTGGCTATTCTTGTAATGTGAAGTAGAAAATTTACTACTCCTATAAATCAGACTAGTTAATATAATTTAGGTAGAAAGAAATATTTTATCAATAATTCCTAGAAATCTCTTCATTTTGGTTATCTTTAACTGATAACTAATAGATATCTAATTGGGGAATAAAATGGTTTTATGTGAGAGTAGAAATGTCTTCATCTACCATTTTTGTTTATCCTTTATTTCTATTTTCCTGAAGAAATATTTCTAGACAGAAGATTTCTAAGTTAGCAAAAAGCCAAGTCTCTATTCTGTCCAGTGTTACTGTTTCTAACCCCACATATACCAACAATATAGTAAGGGAAATAATAAAAGCATGAAATATATTTCATTCTAGAAATATTTGCCAAAGCCTGGGTGACCGAGAATATTATGTACACATAAATTTTCTGATAATGATATAACAAGCCTGTACCAACTTCTTTTCTTGTACAAACTCACTTAATTCTCACAAAATTAGGAATTCTCCTGTGACAAGTGAAGAAATCAGAATGTTAAGTAACCTTTCTGTGGGGACCACTTACTACAACAGTCATATTATCTGCACATGGGCCTTTATAGGACTTAGTTTTATTTATTTCCTAGATATCATTATGAGATACATTTTAACCTGAGCTTCTGCTTGAAACTTACACGTGTAATATAACTTTAAGGGAACAGATAGCAATGGTGTTGAAATGTAGAGTCAATATGAAACAAGCTTTCAAAAATGACTTTGTTGAAATTTAATCCTACGGATTCTCTACCCTTTGGAGGATGTAATGTATGAAATCATCCATGGAATTCAAGCAAATTCAGAATCTGTTTGGAGAAGATGGTCAAATAAAAAGAACCATTGTGTATAGTATCTATAGAGTACAAAAAGCCTTTGACTGAATGGAAATTAGAACAGTGTTGGAAGCTCTGGGTAAGAAAGGAATTCAAGAAATATATATTGGTACCATGAAATACATCCATTTTTTTATAATCCTCACTTAAAGAAAAGTCAGTTCATTTTTTGTTGTTAGTGTATCTGAACAGGACTACCTCTTTTCAGAGGCAAAAATATCTGAAAGCCTGGAGAGAAGCAAATGTCAATAGCATCGTTTTGTAATATAGCATTATGCATGGACTCATGACGGTGAGATGTTTTATGTTATGCCATTATAAATTAAAAACGCACAAAGCAATGACACATTTGTTATACTTTCCATCTGTGGTGCTTGCCTCACAAGTTTCAGTTGTACCTATTTATTATGTTATTATTTACATTCATATGAAATCCGAGGAGAAATGAAAATAAGACATTCTGATCGTGACTCACTTCCTATACTGAATATAGTAGAAGCCTAACTGAAGATATTTCATATCTTCCTACGACATTTGCATGCCTTGGGCTTCTCAGATGTTTTCCAAATACATACACACAACGTGAAGCACACAGAATACATGCCAACGTGGCTTGCCAAAAGGCCTCATCAGATATTAGGAAATAAAGGATTTTTTTCTTTTAAGTTTTAGTATCTTAGAAAATTTCTGGTTATTTTCTTGCTTTCTTCCTCTTTCCTACTTCAAGGAGCAGACAAAAGTGGGTTTTGTAGACCAAGTGGTAGAACCACCCATTCTGGACATAGCTTCAACTATCTCCTCTTAAAGTAACCATTTTCAAACAAAAGACTCTCCATAGCTTCCTGAGGGTTTATGGTGATAAATTGTAAGGAATAAATCTCTTTGATTGGGAGTACAAAAGTTTCCCCTTTCAAATTGTGTTTCTCCTTCCTGTTTTGTCAATTTCATGGGTATAGGCAGTATTTTGGCTTGCACTGTTTTCCTGGGAAAGTTTTAAATGTTGTCTGCTACTTTGAGTCCCAGGCTACAGACAAAGTGAAATGTTTCTACTCTGGAAGTAGTAGATGGAAAAAAGAATGAGTAAGAAAATGGCAATCATGATTTTATTCTTTGTCTGGATGCTACACTAGAGAGCATTCTGCATGTTTGTAGAGCAAATCATTTGAAATAGTTATCGTCTGAGCTTGAATAGGCAAGAAATTTTTCAACTAATTCCAGCTTCCAATCCTTTCTCTGAATATAGGTAATTATTTTTGTTCAAATGAAATTACCTAAACAACTGTCTCTATTGTCCACCATATTTTGTGTGACGTTGTCTCTCTCTGCTCAAAACCTTTGGGCATTGTATTGTAATAGTCTGCTTGTGGTGTCAAAACAAAGTGCCACAGCTTGGGGGATCTTAAACAGCAAAAATTTGTTTCCTCACAGTTCTTGAAGAAGGCTGAGATTGAGGTATCAGCAGGTTGATTTTTTGTTAAGGCTCTTTCCTTAGATTGTACATGCCCGGTTTCCTCCAGTGCCTTCACATGGTCTTTCCTCCATTAGGATCCTAATCTCTTACTATAAGGACGCAAGTCGTATTGGATTTGGGCCCTATCACCTAATCTTGCCTTAATCACCTCTTTTACGACCTACTCTCCAAATGCAGTCACATTCTGAGGGACTGCAGATTAAGGGTTCAACATATGAATTTGAGGACAAGAAGAACACCATTCAGCCCATAGCAGGTGTAACGCACATTTTAAGGATGATATTTTTGTTCATTGAGTTTGTCCTTGCTCACCCTCAAGGTCAAGAGAATCTTATTCTAGGGAGCATAAATAAGATGTCCAGAACTTTATCTATATTCTCTTTAGTGATATTTCAGAGCGCCTGACAAAGCCCTCTCCTTTGAGAAATATAAAGCAGCCTCAGTAGCTGTAGCTTAAAAAGCACATAGTGTAGTACCTGGTATGTAGTCTCCTTTCAAACTTTAATAAAAATTCAATGAATAAAAAATAACTGACCAACAGGTCTAGTTGTCTAATATGATGTCCTCAAAGAAGTCTCACGTTACAGACAAAGTGTCATGGGAAGAAGCTTTAGCTAGTGCAGCACAGGGCATACATCACTGTGTTTAAGAATTTGGAACCCACTAATTCTCCAAAATCAGATGAAACTTTCACTGTAAGGAGGTAGCACAACGGGAAAGGTTGAGCTGGTTGAAGGTTTCAGCCAACTTCCTTTTGATCCACTTCTTTAAATGCTAAACTAAAAATCAGCTCTATCCTTATAAACAGTGTTATTTTTACCCACTTTAATATCTAATCTTCCAGTTTCATGGATTTCATGGCTGAACATATTATTTTTTGGATCGATAGGCCCCCTGGCATTTCTTTCATTTGTGATGTGACTTTCATGTACCCAGCGGGCCTTTCAGATAAGGGTTCCAAATGGTCATCTGCACTGGAAGTAGATACCACATGCTTTATAAGAGTTTCACAATGTAATAGGTTCTTGTCATTGTATTAATGAAATCAGAGTTATTCTCTCTGTATCTTGGGAAAGTTGGAGTGTTGTTCTTTTTTTATTGCAATGATAAAACAAAAGTTGAAGAGATGCTTTGAAAGTACAATGGAAAATATTACAAGGTGAAAAAGCACTTGTTTTTCAATACATAAAGAGTTATCTCTTTACTCTTTTGTTACTATTCTATTCTGATAGTCCAAGTGCAGCCATATTTTACACAAGAGGAGATTGAAATAGTTTGAATATAGATAAAGAAAGACCCAATATTCCAAGTTCTGATTATACCAATCTATGGAGCAGTAGCTAATACAAAAGGAAGGTGGCTGGTGATGAAACTGTTAGGGATATGTAAATGCTCCTTTTTTTCCTTGGAAACTACCATTGACGGAGAATGGCTATCAAAGGCCCATCTTTCCATTCTTCTTTGAAAGAAAAATTGTTCCTAATAGCTATTATCGAATTTTTGTTTCAATATAATTTTTTTTAAGTTTCAACTTTTACTTAAAAAATAAATGAATGAAATGCACTAAAGATCCTTCAAAAGGTGCATTTCATGACAGTCTTGTTTGGATATAACATTTAGGTATATTTTTTGTGATCACATGAAAACCCCACGGGATTTGGATTCTGAAGCTTAATCTATCTTCATATCTGCTTATATGCTTTAAGCTAAAAGCCATGACCAAAATGAATTTAAGCTAGCCTAACTAGAGGGCCAGAGGAAACCACCACCAATGATGCCAAGTATCTTGATACAACCAGACTTCTTCCCAGGATTGGACCCCAGCATGTAAAGGTTTTGTTGATCCCCTATGACAGGTGGCCTGACATTGAGATAAATCCTCTAAAACAACCAGAATGGTATATAATGTTTGCTTACTGTTTGCATTGCTTTAGTCCCTTATATATTTTGCTTTTTTTATTTTTGACCTTTATTCGCCTTCCTCATTGTAATGGTGTCTTGGTTATGTTTGGTTTCTTATTCTTTCCAGATGTTTGACAAATACTATTTCCCATTTGACACCAATAACTCTCTTATCTTCATTTCACAAATAAATAAATAGATATACAATGAATTACTAGTAAATCAAGGCCTGGAATGGCTGCTCTATATAATCTCTTTTTCGCTCTACCATTTTCCTTTTCACTCCCTTGCTACATAACAATTTGCTCCATCTTGGTCCCTTTCCTAATTCAGTTTATTTTTATTACCAATTTGTATTATATCTGTTTGTATAAGAATCTTTACGTTTTATAAATGAGCAATTACTAAAGATCAGAGTCAGTTTATAGAGAAAAGTATAGCCTCAAATAAGACAGGGCTAAAAGAGATAAAATACAAAAATTACTATCTTTAAACAGTCATCAACTACCACTTTCAATCACTGTTTATTTTTCTTTCCCTTTTCTGTTCTGCCAGGCAAGAGTAAGTCTGAACATAGTGATTTTGAACATGTTGGGGGCTTACTGACTCCTTATTCTGGTTTCATCACTTGTCAGCCTTAAATAAGTTACTTAATGTACCCATGCCTCATTGTTCCTATCTATAAAGTGAATATGATAGTAACAATAGCATCTTACTCATTACCTTGCTAAAAAAATTAAATTAGATGATGAATGTAAAGTGCATAGCATAGTCCCTGGTATGGTAGAAACACTACATAATTGTTGGCCATTATTTCTGTTGAAGGTACCCTGAATGTGTTCGTAGGAATTTTGTTCTACAAAAGGTTTTAATTTTGTCAACCATAATTACCAACCCTTAAGTTCATATTAAGGAAATCTTATATGTGTGTATCTAATTTTCTAATTCCCTGCCCACCTAAGGTAAACTTCATAAACCAATATTTATTGAGTAACTACTGTGGATTTTTACAGACTCCATTATGGTGGTTCTCAACAGGAATAATTTTGCAGCACAGGGAAATATTTTGCTATATCTGGAGACGTTTTTCATCATCATCATCATCGGATAGTGCCACCAACATCTAGTAGGTTGAGGCCAGGGATGCTGCTAAGTATCCTAGAATGAAAAGAAGAACGCCCACCTCAGAGAATTCTCCAGCCACAAATGTTAATATGTGTCACTGTTGAGAAACACTGCTCTCTTGGAAAAGGGAACAGTATAAGACAGTATCACTATGAACAGTCTAGTTGGATACTGCTCACCAAATGTGTATATTAGATGGGGTAAGTATGTATACAGTGGCCACAACGGCCTAGAAAGATACACTTTAATACCCTCTGGTTTACAAGGGTGTTAACCTTAGTTGATTATTAAAGCCTTGATATAAATCAAAAAATATACTTTAACACCCTCTGGTTTACATGGGTCTTAACCTTAGTTGATTATAAAAGCCTTGATATAAATCTTAAATATTATATTTAAAAAGACTTTCCAACTATCTACCATATTGCTTAGTTAGGCTACTTATTGGAGAGCTACAAGTTATTAAATTTTTCTTTAAATGAAAAATACATAGGTGTCTATAGTAGTAATATTGGTTTAAGTGACAGGTTCTTATATGGTATTTTAAGTGAATATAATCAAATGGTATTTTTGAGTGATAAATTTTCTTTTGTATATATCAAAACATTCCATTTTATGTTCACTTGAATTAATTGATATTTATGTGGAGGTGACTGATATCCGTTGTGTTTTCTTTTGGTTATGTAATATTAGTCATTGTTGCTTAAGATAAAAATTATTCTCTTTCTTACCTGCCAAAACACTTTGCTTTAGCAATCTCAAATCCATGAACCAAAATGGCATTTTGTATGGGATTTTGCTCATCAATTCTTGGTGGAGATATGTGCGTGTGTGTGTATGTGTGTGTGTGTTTAGGTTTCAACTTAAAGTTCAGTGCCAAAGCTACAGTACTTATACATTTTCTAAATGTGTTTTAAGCAATAAGTTGTACAACATTTTTAGAACATGTGTTAAGCTATTTCTCTAAGAATGAAGCTCTTAACAAAACATAAGCACTCTGCATGAGATCTTAGCAGCAAAGTGCTTAAAAGATAAAGTAAGAATTGGTACCATGGGAAGAACACCAGCTGTAGAGCGCACAGGTCCATTATGAGAAGTATGGTAGTGGGTAGGGAGAAAATGATTTAATCAGGAGTAAAACCAATTTTATTATAAGGGCACGCAGGGGGTGTGGCACCATAGTGAGAGGGACATTTCAAAATATCTGACAGATTTCAACAATGTGAAAACCCCGTTCTTTAAAGTGACAGTAAACCCCATCAGGTCTCCCTTTTTGATGCTATTGTTAGCAGTTGACTGTTTAAAGCTGGCCTGCTAAGATGCTGTCGGCCTGTTTCAATAGTGAGTAGCCAAATAAAAGACTAATTGTTGAAATACAATCAATCAAAAATGATTGCAGGGCAGAAAGCAGGTCTCGTCTACTGATTTTGTTGTGGATCATGTTATTGTGTTGTGATTAAGGTAGGAATGAAGACTGAAAGGGAAGGAGAAAACAGCCCATCGGAAATAAACAGATCCACCTCCATTTCTTCTCTTTGCAAATATTCTACTGAGCGGGAACGTCACTTAGTAGTGCTGGAAATAATCGTTCACTTAGAAAAAAAAGATCTGATTAAGATCTGGGCTAATATTTTGAAAAGAACATGAACACTATTAGCAAAACAGCCCATGCAGAGAATCCCTACAGTGAAAATTCTCAGCTTTTCTTATATTTTTGGTGCAAAATGCCCCTCTGTATTCATAAAACTGACACCAAAGGGGCATAGGAATGTAAGCCAAGGACATCAGTAAAGAAACAGAATTCCAATTGACCTAATATCTGGTAAGTTCTTGCTAGGATTCTCTACTTTTACGTTAACCCACACATTGTCTAAAATGATGAATTTTAGTTTTTATTAAACCCAAAATTGAAAATCTTTTCCATGTTGCACATTTCAAAAGACAAATCCTATGGATCAACAGTGATGGCTTTGTGCCTTGCTTTTAATTGTATGTAAAGATGTCACTTTCACACACTAATACAGCCACTTCTATGGTAAGAATGAGTCCAGACATTCAGATTGAGGGTGAAATGGACAAAAATAATTGCCCAGCACACTATTTCTACTAAAACTTTCATTCCAGCATTTACTTCCTTAAATATTTCAACATTTCAACTCACTCAAGCTTCAAAAGCAAACATTTCTGTTGTTTCTAAGAAGAGTTGGTAAGCACTTGTGGTTTGTCTTAGTGTGTTATCATTTTTGACAGCTTTGCATAGCCTACGTAGGCCAACAGGGGTCTGTCTAATATTGTTGCTGGGCATATTTTCCTCACTGAGATGAGAACTAAAAAAAGATATTTTTGAAGCAGTAAGAAGGAATTAATATCCTTTCTCACTCAGTATTCTATTCCTTGCTGACTTTATATTCAGGCAAAAAAAGAAAAAAAGTGTTACCCATTATTCCCTTGTACATAGCAAGGCTAACACATGTAAAGCAATAACTCATTTTCTATTGCCATGTTTAGCATATGTCTCCTGTTGGCTCAGCAAGGCCTTTAGGCCGGTCCCTTGAGCCGGCCATCATTGGCAACTCTTAGCCCCTCGGCCTCAAAACCAAATAGCTTTGAATCATGTTGAGCTGTGATGCTAATTTTCATACTGATGCATTATGGGAATAAATGTATCTGACATACTGTGTCAATGGCACTGTCTCTTTGTGTCTCTTGTTTTTTTGTTAGCTACATTCCTACAGATGGTATTCCATTGAAAATGTTCCCTTCCTACGGAAAAAGGGGAAAAAAAAAAAAACATGCACAGCACCAAACCTCTAGGTGCAGAAGGCTGTTAACGGTTGCTGATGATAGTAGGCAAACATTAACATAATAATTAGTGTCTTGTAATTGTTTCATTAAAACCAGTTGTTCCATTTCTCCTCGTGTTTTCCCAGAAGAGAAGCTGAATTTGGACGACAGCCAGTGGGAGGACATCCACGTTGTCACCGGAGCACTGAAGATGTTTTTCCGGGAGCTGCCTGAGCCTCTCTTCCCTTACAGTTTCTTTGAGCGGTTTGTGGAGGCAATCAGTAAGTACCCCACAAAGGGGGCAATCGGTAGAATAATCTGGCATCCCATTATTACTAAGTAAATAATAAGAATGATGATGAAAGTAGCTATGGGGAACAAGTAATTTCTCCAATGCTTCATATCTTTTGTTTCAGTTTTTATGTTTTTGATGGCTTGCTTTATTTCCACCCCTGCAATATTCCCTGATTTTTAAAAATGTGGGGAAAAAAAGGAATATGGCATCCTACTTAGGGGCACCAATTTAACTAAGCATCCTCAGGTGAAGTCATACATTCTCATGGAGCCTGCTTTAAAGGGATCACCTTCTGCACCCCTAGTGTCTGCCTTTATACTTTCAGGATTGCAGTCAGTTTAAGTACAAAAGAGTCTGGAAAAAGAGCCTAAGTAAATTAAATGTTACATTACATGACATTAGATATGTGTTAAATCATCAACTGCAACATCACGTTCTCTTGGCTTCCTTACCCTTCACTCACTAAGACTAGTAAATAATCAGCCAGCGACAATTTGCTTATGAACAGTGTGAATATCAAATTAAGCAATAGCAGGTTTCATCTGTAAAATTAATGATTTTAGGGGAGGGTAAGTTATATCTCTTACCAACCACTAGTCAATGTACACACTATGAAGCTTCCTTCTATATTATTTTCCTGTTCTTAACACATACATACTCCTAAGTAAAATTGAGTGAATAGATGGAATATTTTCCAAATGCCGGGAAACGTCTGCTAGTGAGTCTTGGAGATGCAGCTACTAGTGCATCTCCAAGTTTAATATCTCTGGTTGCACTTACAACAACTCTGATGGCTCAGAAAAAGTTTCCTGGCAAGCTGATTGAAAAGGAAAAAGAAAGAAGAAAGGTAAAATTTAAAAAGGTTGCAAGCCTGGCAGGAGCTTAATTAAAGTCCCAATGAGACAAATCTACAAGAAAAAAATGCTCCACTTAGGAGGTCTGTCTTGGATGGCTCTGTGTGCATGTGCCCTGTTCCCACTGGTGGGAGTGGGGATGTGGGGGCCCTTGTTGGAGAACAGCCTCTCGACACGTTCTTTTATTCTGTTTTCCATTCGCAAGAGTTTTCACACTTGTTTAAAGCTCTAGCAAAAAATTATATCAAGAAGAATAAAGAATAGTTTCCTTTCCCAAGGTTTTTCTCTCGTTGCCGGCTCACAATTTCAGATTCTGTTGTTGTTGCTGCTGCTGCAGCTGCTGCTGTTGTTATTTAATGCAGTAAAAGTATTCTAATTATGGATTTTAAGATGAGACAGGACCTCTTATCCCTTGTCATGACTTTTCATTTCATAAGCCTACCACTTCTCAAGAAGAACAGTATTTTATAATTCCCAGGCTCTTTTAAACTTCATCTAAAAACAAGAAACAAAGAAAAATAAACAAGCAGGCACTTCCATACCAGCCTAATCTGATACTCTGTCTTGGAACATGCAAGCATGAGACATTTAACTCAGGATGCTAGGATAGGGTTCTGGTAGGAAATTGGAGGGCCTTGCAATGGAGCAGCCATCTCTGTGCACATTTAAAGAAGTCATGCAGATCTCACGCCTCACATGCCCCATACTACCAAGTGACGATTATCTCATTTGGAAACATACTCGTATATGTTCTGTAATATAGGATAATCTGTCATTAAAGTTTCCTTCAGTTCACTTAATTCTAAAGAATTTAGGAAAGCCATTCAGCTTAAAAGAAATGGAAAGCAGACCCTCAAAACCCAAGTAAGGGTGTATCCTTCAAATTTCTGTAAAGAATAGAACCATCTCTGAGTTAAATCCAAATTGGATAGAACTTCAAAATATAGGCATGGTCGGAAGCAAACATGGCAGAGGAGAGGCAGTCACCCTGCTATTGGGACTGATGACTATGGCAAGAATTTCTGCTAACACATAAAATGGGTTATGGTAAGACAGAATGAGAAAGTACTTAACAAGGTCCTTTAAAAATTTAAGATGATGTATAAACAGTGCTAACAGTGTTTCTCCAGATGAACTTTGTATGAGAATGTGATTTGGAAGAGAAGAGACAGGAGAATATTTCCTTCATGGCCCAAGGCAAGGACACACAAACTCAGTGGTATGGACGGAATGGTTATGTCCCACTAAAACTTATATTTTGACATCCTGACCTCCAAGGTGATGGTATTAGGAGACAGGAACTTTGGATGGCTGTGCTGTCATGAATGGGGTTATTGACTTCATCAAAGAGGCCTGGGGGAGACCCTTCTCCTCTTCTACCATCTGATGACATCACTAGAAATTGCCATCTGTTAACCAGAAAGCAAGCCCTCACCAAACACAAAACTGCTGTTAGCTTGATCTTGGACTTCCCAGTCTTCTGAACAGTGAGAAAGAAACTTCTGTTGTTCTTCTGTTTATAAGCTGCTGAATTTATGCTATTTTTAAAGAAGTCCAAATGTATTAAAACACTCAGCAACCTTGCCTTAACCAACTCAGAATGATAGAATGTCATTGTTTTTTCAACATGGAAAACAGAGAAACTAATCAATAGGATAATGGGGTGAGAAATATGTTATGGTGTTAGAGACTTTTTTTTTCATTAAATCATAGCAATGTACATTAATACTATCATGGGGTACAGTGTACTGTTTCTCTATACAATTTGAAATACTTTCATCTGACTGGTTAACATAGCCTTCATGTCTTTTTCTTAGTTATTGTGTTAAGACATTTATATTCTACATTTAGAGAGATTCACATGTACCCTTATAGGATGAACCATAGGTGTGATCCCGCCAATCACCCTCCTTACACCCACCCTTCATCCTCCCCTCCCCTCCCTCACCCTTCTCCCCATATTCCTGGGCTAAAATTGGGTTGTAGCTTTCCTATGAAAGCTACGAATTCATTTCATAGTAGGGCTGACTACATTGGATACTTTTTCTTCCATTCTTGAGATACTTTGCTAAGAAGAATATTTTCCAGCTCCATCCACATAAACACGAAGGAGGTAAAGTCTCCATCTTTCTTTAGGGCTACATACTATTCCATGGTGTACATATACCACAATTTATTGATCCATTCGTGGGTTGATGGGCACTTGGGCTTCTTCCATGACCTAGCAATTATGAATTGGGCTGCAGTGAACATTCTGATACAAATATCTTTGTTGTAGAGTAATTTTTGGTCTTCTGGATATACACCTAATGGAGGAATTATAGGATCAAATGGCAGGTCTGTTTTTAGTTCTCTAAGTGTTCTCCAGATGTCTTTCCAAAAGGAATGTATTATTAACCTATTTTGGCACACCCTTGCAACTTGTTCTTGTGTTCTGAACTCAGGGTAAACTCCTGGTCGTAATTCACACTTAAATATCCATAAGCAGTGGGAGCATGGGCACCTCATTCCTTAGCAATGGTAAAAACAACACCAGAGGAGGTAATTTGACCCCATTGTATACCAGTTATACCAAAAATCTTTCAAAATTACAAATTCATATCTAGTCCGGAGAGCTTTATGATATAGCTCATGTTGCCTCTTGTAAAATTCGTATAGTCAGAAGCTCAACAAGTTCACTCATGAGTTCTTAGTGTTTTATGGAAAGGGGACCAACCAGATAAAGTGAATTCACAGGAGCGGCTGACCATACATGCTCCATCTGGGCTGCCTTGCCCTGTGCCATAGGACAGTTGGCCGTCGCCGGCTGGGTCACAGGTGCTCTTGGGGTGTTATAGCTGCCAGGGAAGTCACGGGCAGGAGACAGAGGGGGAGGGGAAAGATAGACTCTTTTCTGCCTGAAGCCCCTTCTTCTCCATGGCTTCCGCCTTGACTGTATAGGCCCACTCTGGATCTTTCTGGCTGTGCAGACCCTCCTGTCTTTACCCCTCCAGACTGAAGGAGATGGTGGCTTCCCACTGTGGCTAAATTCTTGCTTACCTCACTCTTCCTTATCTGGCTGTTAGCTTCTTCATAACTTAAGTAACCAGTTCTCTGCATCAAATGAATTCCTCCTGTTGATATAAATATTTAAATTGGTTTCTGTCATTTGGTTAAATGCTAGCAAACACTATGCCAGTCAGTGTCATTGTTCATGCTGTCACAATATAACCTCCCTTTTCTCTTGCCCTACCCACAAGCCCAGTTTGTGAAGCCTTAACATTTTTATCTGGCTCCAAACTGAGAGATCTATTACCTTTTCATGTCCAAAAGGTGGGTAGAACAAAAGGGATTTTACACCCAACTGGAATGCTTTGCATCTGAGGAAGAAATGTTATTTCTGGTACAAGCAATTAATGACCACTGATGCTATTTGAATTACTTTATTTCTCATTATGTTTGTAAGTCATCATTACATATTCCAGAGGATTTAACAGAAGGCTTTTGCTTTTGAAAATAGTTTCTTTCTGGGACCAAAAGCAAACATTAAAATCATAAGACCCTGCAATTGCCATAGCGATCCCCTGTCTGTTAATACTCATTGGGGTATGAAGAAAAACACTAGAGATTATTCTACATTTCAGAATCCAAGTACTACAGCTATCGATCTGAAATTCTATACTTGAGGTCAATCCAGTGGGTCACCTGCAGGTTATTTCGTGGGGATTTAACCCACTGACTGCAAGGACTTAATTCCCTGGAAATGACTTGTGCTGAAGGCATTATTAGTACTGTAAATGTGAACTCGGTAGAAAAACACAGCCATAGAGTTTTATGATCGGTGATGCAATCTTGTGGCTGGAGGCCTGTAGGGGGTCCAGACATTTCCAGTAGAACTAAATCCTGGGAATGTACTAAGTTTCCTTCTATTCCCATCTTTTTCATTCTGGTAACTCTACAGATACAAAGCAAAAAAGGCAACAGTGTCTTTTTTTATTTCTTTTAATAACTGAATGTTTTCAAAAGTTCCTGGGAAAGTGAAGGAAGGGAGAAAAATCTCATTGGCTTTTCTGATAATTGTCTCATTTAATCTTCAAAATAACAAAGCAAGACATTTGAGACATAGAAAAATGATGTGGAAAATAATTTCTAACTCAAAGTTACTCTGAGAATTAAGTAAAATAACATTTTTCTTATTCTCTACATGTTGGCCATGTTTTTATAAAATCTTATAATGAATATTTTTAAGCAAAGGTACATTTAGCTTTAATTTCCCATTTCCCTCTGTATAGAGACTTTTTGTGCATTCTGTGTTTTAGGCACTCAATAAATGATTTAAAAATAGACCAATTTTTTAGAATAGTCTCAAGTTCACATAGCTCAAGAAATTAGACTTACCACTCAACTCCAGCCTTAAAAATGTAAAGTCCATGGCTCAACACCTATAGCTCAGCAGCTAGGGTGCCAGCCACATATACCAGGGCTGGTGGATTTGAACCCAGCCAGAGCCTGCCAAACAACAATAATAACAACAACAACAACAACAAAAATAGCCAGGCATTGTAGCGGGCTCCTATAGTCCCAATTGCTTGGGAGGCTGCAGCAAGAGAATCGCTTAAGCCCAAGAGTTTGAGGTTGCTGTGAGCTGTGACAGCACAGCACTTAAGGGCAACACGGTGAGACTCTGTCTCAAAAGAAAAAAGTAAAGTCCATCATTGGACTTTACTATAGGATCAAAGTCCTACATTGCCTTGAGTAATAACTAACTAGCTATTGCCAAATATCTTTCTGTTGTACCATCCCTTATAAGACTAATATATTCTACATAGTATTTAACACCCAATAATTCCTCATCTTTTTAAAAAACTGAGCATAGAATTAAAGGTCAGAAATTTTAGCATTGTAGTTTTTGTTTAGAAATAATGAAGAAGGTTCCAAGAGTGAGCAGTGTTTCAATATTTACTACTCGATGTTAAAAGTATTAATGCTTTAAATGTTGACTTATTATTAACTCTGCACTCTGATTTCTATAGCCAATTGCTCTCCTTTTGAAATTCATTTAGATATACAGTGTTATTTTCCTGTTTTATATGAGTAACTATTTCAAGTTTAATTGTGTTGATATTCTTTTTATAATTATTTACTTGTATAAAATTACAGCATGTAACAAGCAGAATCTTAGGGAAGAGGTTAGAAAGGAAAGAAATGGTTTGTGCCCTATCACTTCACATCTATAGGCCTCCTCCAGAAAGGAGACCTCATTTAACAATTTTAACTTGTATCTCTCCTAGTGGTTACTTTTGTAACTATAGATAGTATCTTTACTTTTCATTTATCAACCTTTTATTACCTAATATTAAATATTAATTCATTCTACTCCCTTCCCAGCAATATTTGGCAGCCATGTTATTGCATTTAGTGGATAAAATATATACTTAAACCTCCATTTCTTGTTTCATCGACATTCAGCAATATCTGCTCACTCTTCCCTTTATAAAGGGAGCATATTTTCTTTCCACCCTTCATCTCTTTTTAATTTTAATTTAGGTTATTTTTTTTAAATAGTGGAGGATTTTTCCTAGCTCTACTGAGGATGATTGACATACTTTGAACTTTGCATTTTAAAAGTGTATACTTTGATAAATTTCGTCAAATGTATGCACCGCAATCAGGATAATGAACATATCCATCATTCCCAGAAGGATCCTCTTGGTCCTGTGTAATTCTCCTTCCTTCTCCTCCACACCCCCCTGCAACCCCTTCTCAAGCCACTGCTGGTCTGCTTTCTATCTCTGTAGATTAATCTGAACTTTTTAGACTTTCATGTCAATGGAATCACACAGTATGTACTCTTGGAAAAGGGCTTCTTTCACTCAGCATAATGATTTTGAAATTCGTACATGTTGTTACATTTATCAAGAGTTCATTTTTGTTGAGGAATAATATTTCATCATTTGGATATAACAAAATTTGTTTATCCACACATCTGTTGATGGACATTGGGATTTGTTTCTAGTTTTTGACTATTAGAAATAAAGCTCCTATGAACATTCATGTATAAGTTTTTATGTGGACAAATGCTTTCTTTTCTCTGGAGTAATACTTAAGAATAAAAGATGTGCTTCATATAGTAGGTGTTTCTGAACCTGTTAAGAAACTGCCAAACTTTTCCAAAGTGGTTGCACCATTTTGCAATTCCCGCCAATAGTGTATGAGAATTGCAGTTCCCTCACATCCTCAACAGCACTTGTTGTGATTGGTGTTTTTAATTTTAGCCATCCCTTAAGTGTGACGTGGTAGCTATGGTTTACTTTGCCTTTTACTCATGATTAATGATACTGAGCATCTTTTCATGTACTTATTTGCTGTGCCATTGTTTTCTGTGGTTAAGTGTCCCTTCAAATCTTTTATCTATTTTAAAAATGGGACTCTATACTTTTGTACTGTTGAGTTTTGAGAATGCTTTGTATATTCTGGGTATGAATTTTTTATTAGATATATTGAATATAATTTGCTTATGTTTTTACCCTTTCTACAGCTAGTTTTTCCTTCTTTTAACATTATCTTTAGAAGAATAAACTTTTTGAATTTTGATAAAGTCCAATTTATCAATTTTGTCTTTTACAGATCATGCTGTTCCTTCAAGTGCACTAATACTATTTTCTTTAATACTATTCTGTTGTGAGTCCCAGCCAATCAATTTTTTTTGTCTCAGCCAATGTAGTTATATCTAGTACTTTGCATCTTTTTAATGTATTCCTTACCTCAATTTAGGTGTCTAATTTTTTTCTCTAGTTTTTATTATTTTTAATTGACACATAATAATAGAATTGCAATGCTAATTCTTTAGCCAAGACAACCTTATGGTTCCAATATCATCTCCTTTGTCATATTTTTCTGTTCTCAATATGTAAGTATTACATATAATGATATGTTAACTTCATACAAAGATTATCTAATATTTATCATATACTGTGTTTATTTCATCCACATATACACCTATGTATATATGTATATAATAGGGACTAGGAAGCCAGTGCTATATTAAGATACTAATGATGTTACATACAAGTCTTTATTCTAAAGGCTGCAGTTATATATGCATTGGAAAATGGCATTTTTTTTAATGTCAGACTTTTAAAAATGCTGATTAATTAGCAGTAAAAAAAATATATATGTGAGAAATGGTACCCAGAGAGTGACTGAACACCATGAGGCTTATCAGTCACCAAAGGTAGAGCACATTCTATGCCTAGTCCTTAAACACAAGTCATGTATGTCAGGCACACTATCCTCATATAAAAATGATTTAAATTAAAGACATTGCCCTGTGACAGAGTGTACCAGCTGCACATTCTAATGATCTTTTCTATAGCCATCATGCTATTTTGCCTTTAAAATATGATTTCAATAGGTAATTGGGTGAAAAAAATCCAGTCAAGTATATTTGCAAATATTTTCTTTACTCTTGACTTTATCTTGCCCTTTGGTCAAACTATTTCTGATGCGTCATCAACTCCATGATGACACTCTTTGGGAGAAAAGAAACAGAGCTTGCAAGACACTTGACTAAAAAAAAACAATTGCTAAACATGAAGGCATGATAGTGACAAATGGCCTTAAAACTAGAGAAAGTAAAAAGCAGAGTCTGAAGGTTTTCCACAAAGAAACCAGACATGTAAAAGTGTAACAAGGTAGTATTGCAACATTTCAAGGAATTTTGAAATAGAAATAAAGGTAAATTTTATAAAGATTCTCTTTTTAGAATTTCCACTGCAAGCTAACATTTTCACAGACAGAGTTGGCGAGTTTTCTGTTGTGGTTGCTTTTTATCTGGGGTGTATGTGTGTGTGCACACTGTGTGTGTGTGTGTGAACAAACTGGAAATTTGATGGCTGATGCCTCACTTGTCTCTTAACTCATTCTAATTATATTCATAATTAAAATTTTAAAAAATAGTTGACTGGAGTAGGAGTGGTTTAGTGCTCCTCTTTTTGTAGGAGTGGTTTAGTGCTAGATAATAAACAACTGGACTTTCATCTACTTAATTGGACTTAAAAAAAAAAGTCCTTTATAAGTAAAACTAGAAGGTGATTCAGAATTAAAATTGGACCTTGACTCTGAAATTAATTGAGTGGTAAAACATCAGCTCCATTAGAAAATATCCTTGTCTTTTTGCCTTTCCTTAAAACTTTTGTTTTACATGCACTCCTTTCTCCCATATCCTTGAGGTCACTTTTTCAAGCAATAAACTTTTCGAGCTGAGCAATCAGCCAGGCAGCCTTCATGAGTCAGCTTCCTGAGTATCCATACTTCCACTGAATAGGCATGTTTAAAAAAAAAAAAAATAGATAGCAAACTTAAGAACTTCTCCTCAGCACCTCAGTGGAAAACACTTATCTTGACCCACTCATTCCTCTACTGGTGGATTTGAATGTTAGTAGGGTCATTGCGTCAATGGACCATAATGAAATTGAAGGTTTGCAGCCTTTCGTTCTACACTGAGCCTACTGCCTCATTTCACATTCTTGGGTTGACACATTATTGTGATCACCACTGAAGAGTCTTCCAAGACTCCATATACATCTCAGGAAAATTGTCTCTCTTACTTCTTATCAATAACTTACCTGGACTCTTACCAGTCCAGGATGGTTATATTATTAAGGTAGGTGGTTGATCTAGTTGGCTTGCATTTTATTTTGAGGAAAAGCCAAACTTCTTCTAAGGGTTTCAAAGCCCTATGTGATCCAAAGCCCTACATTATCTGGTCACCCACAAGCTCTCCAACTTGTTTCCAGTTCTCTACCTAACCCATGGCATTCCAGCACACTGGTGTCCTGGCTTTTTTTTTTAATACTCCAGGCACATTTTGGGTCTTTCACTGACCCCTCTCTTTACTGAAAAACACTTTCCCAAATTACCACTCACATATCAACTTCTCAACCAAGTCTACTCTCATCAGCTAAGCTAAAGTGTCTCCTTGCACCATTCACCAATACCTCTACTCAAATCCTGACTCCACTATTCACTACTTGCCAACCTAGAAAAAATTCTCAATCTCTTAATTTAGGCTTCAATTTCCACACTTGTAAAATGGTTAGAAAAATTATATCTTCCCTGTGGAGATTGTTAAAAGAACATAAAAGAATATTATGATATGCTGATCATGGTAAAACACTTATTCACAGAGTTCCTAGCATACGGTATTCAATAAACATTAGGAGGTAGTGATTAGATACTGGTTTAAATCATAGTCTTAGAGGACCTTACTGTTCATTCCCACCAGTGAGTCTTTCTCCTCCAGTAAAGCTATCTCAAGTGATATATCTTGAAGTAGCCATCTTATCTTCATCCCAATTGAATGTTTTTTGTCTTGAATTCCAAACACCACCACCCATGTCAAAGATGATATTAATATTACAAGATACTCTCTTGCTCTATGACCCAGGGCCTCACATTTTCTTTCTATTTATCTTATGACATTTCTCCTTTGTTGTACTTGTCATTCCCAGGCCCACCTCCATTTTGAATAGTCCAAGACCTATCACTGTATTATAGAATGTACATTTTAATCATAACCCAGAGGCTGTCTAGCTTCTCCATTGCAAGGCCCCCTTGCTCCTATTAAATATTAGCACATCTGTGATGTTCACAAAATCGCCAGAAGAGACAACCAAAGTAATGCCTTCTCCCAGTTGGGTAATTTGTAACATTTTAGCTCTTTCTCAGAGATAAAAAGGTTCAAAGAGTTATCAACTGAGCCATATTGAACAAAGAGTCATCCTTCCTTATATATACACATATGAACACAGAAACAGGTACATACATACACACATCATTTCAAACCTGATAGGTTTCATTTCGTTTTGTTTGTGTTGTTTTTTTTTTTTTTTTTTAGTCACACTTTACAATATTCTAGCTTTAAAAAGATAGTTTGGGTTTTTTGTTTTATTTGTTTTTTTCTTAACAATTCTCTCTAGAGGACTTGCATATTAACCTCTTGTGAGCTATTGTCAAAGCCTACTGTGGAATAATAAATGATTCCTTACCCTATTCTTTCTTGATTTGCTGACACTCCGTCACACATTCTCATTTGCTCAAGAACGTGTCCATCTTCTAATCTTCTTTTTCTCTGTCGATAGAAGAATTTTCATCAAATAGCTTCTCAGTCTGTCATGGCCTTCAGGAAATGTGGGTTTTGTCCCTTTGCCTCACTCCTTCCTCTGCAGAGTTAAACTTCAGATGTGATGGCTGCTGTGTACTATAAATTTCCTGGGGGAATTCTGCTCATTTTGGAGCAGAGGAATATCCACAGCATTGCCATGTGGTTTGGAGAATGGAATTTTCCCCTAAGGATTGACTTGTACATTTTCTGCCTACCCTCTCTCTGAGAAACAGAAACCTGGAAAACTTGTTTTACAGAAAACAAGTAGCAGTGCTGGTTTTAAAAGTAAAAGTAACATACTTGGAAGGATAAAGGCTAACATGTATTTTTCAAAATCCATGAAAAATAAAAAGTTCTGTTGTATGATAAGGAGAATTCTCTCCTTTCATTGGGTCATGGATTATTTTCCATTTAAATTTGTACTCCCTCCTACCCCTACTTCTGACCATTTCATTTTATACAACACCTTTATCTTTCAGAAATTGAAATTTTAAGAGGTCAAATGCCTGAAACCCGAGTCCATGGTCACTGTCTAAGCAGACAGCCAGCTTTTGGCCCCTTTCTCTTTTTCTTCTCACCTTGAGTTCCAGCAGGTGAAAGGTTGACCCTTTCAGATTTCAAGCCCATTCCTCTGCCAAGTGACGGGTGGCCAGATCTAATTAGTGCCATCTGTCCTGCAAGTTGCAGGTGGATATTGTCTTACCAACAGATAAATGTGACAATCTTTTGAGCTCCTATTCCAGGCCCCGTAATATAAGCACAATGGTAAGATTATCCTTTGACATCTTTTATGTATTAATTTTTAAATATCTAATTGGAACCTACAAGGAACCATACTTAACATTCTTTAGAAATTTTTATTACTTTTCTGTGATATGAAAATGTTTTAGAAAAAGGAAGAATGGAATTATCCTGAGCAAATATTAGACCCAGAAAGACCTTAGAAGTCCCCATCTATGATGCTTAGATCTGCAATGCCCAAGGCTTCTGAGAACAGGACCCTAAATGAACATGGAGCAGTGTCAGCCAAGCAGAAAGCTCCACTAAGGGGAAAGACAGACCAGCTAGAGCATAACTAAACCACCTCAGTCAGCGCCAGACTTCCAGCAGCATCTTTCCCTAATAGCTCCTTAATATTTTGAAAACATCTAAAGTGTAACTGTAGTGCCTATTCAATGTTCTCCTTTCTTTCTTCACTCTTTCAATAATTTCTCTTGAATTGATGTTTCCAGACCCTTCAGCACCAAGATCACACTCCTCCAAGTATCCAAATTCTCTTATTCCATGCAAGCTGTCAAGCAACGATGACAAAATACCACGGGCTTAAACAATAGAAATTTACTTCTTGCAGTTCCAGAGGCTGGAAGTCCCAGAACAGGACACTAGCTTAGTCGGATTCCAGTGAGGGTCCTTACCTGCCCTGCAGGTGGCCACCTTCTTCTGTATCTTCATGTGCCAGAGCATGAGCTCTGGTCTCTTTCTTTCCCATAAGGATACTAATCCCATCATGGGAACCCCACACTCTTAACTTCAGATAAGCCTGATTCCCTCCCCAAAGTCCCACCTCCAAGTACCACCAGATGGGGTTTTAAGGCTTCAACATATGAATTGGGGGGGACACAAACATGCTACTCATGACAGAAGTCATACTTCAGTAGAATGTTTTAGATATGCAACTTTATCAGTGCAGGATAATTTTGGCTTTTATTCTGCCAATATCTTCCTATTAATGCAATGTAAGATTTAATGAGCTCTTTATTAACATTATTTAATTATATTATTGGGATATGAAACTTAATTTACAGTTCCAAGTACCACTTTTACCCCTTTCTGTCTGATATATTTATACATTTTTAAACTTACATGCAGAAATGTGAATGCAACCCTGTACAGTTGTGCTTGTCTCACCATTCCAGCCTATCAAGATAGTGACACAATTAGAGCTTTGCTTTAAGATTGACATACTCAGAAGATTTATCTCCCTAGAGCCTTCTAACAGCTGGAACTAGGACATGACCCAGGTTTTTCGCTGTAAATCCATTCAACCTTCCTTCCACTATTATAACATTTACAAACCTCTGCAATCTGTCTTCCATGTCCATATCTGGATCCTCAAATATATTTTAAGATCATATAATACAAACAGTAAGACCACTTGGACCAGTTCGAGATTAACAACTTTCAATGTGTTGGGAAGAACTTCAGATATTATGCCAGGAAGAAAAAATGTAGAAAAGATACATTCCAGATTACAAAGTGAAGGTCTGTAGACATTTGGATAACGTCTGTAAAGAATTTGAATCACAAATACCGTAAACAATAGACTAGTGGTAATATAAATAAATCTCAGAACTGTGCTTATAATGACAGCTCTAATTTATAGTATACTTACCATACTTTCACTTGTATATTGGCAAGGGTTCCATGTGTACATTTCACCATTTAAATTAATTTTTTGTAACACTCCTTTGTGGTCAACATTGTTACTCCCATTATGTCAATTTGGGAAACTTAAACTAATCAGTATTAATTAGCACATCTAAGGCTATCAGTTGGACCATTAACAGGACTGGAATTTGAACCCAGAACTAAAAGATTCAAAAATATATATATATAATTCTCACCTAATTTGGACAAAATGATAACAAATGTCTATTTAGAAATGAAATAATTAATAGGTTTAGATCTGGTTAAGATGAAGACTCTTGTTATTGTAAACTACAATGACAGGAAACCAAATAGAATATAAATTAATTTCTCTGCTCATACACATGATTTCAAAACTTCATTATTTATTTAAGAAAGGCTCTGTCTTGATTACTTAATTTAAAACAAATTCTACAACTTTTTTTTATCATTTTCTGTATCCAAGGCAACATTACAGGTACTCATTCTTGTGCCCGGGTCACTGGAAAAACTTCTCAAAATAAAATGAAGTACTGATGAAATTCAAACACACCTAGCAGATGGATAAGGTTAAAGATGTATAAATTTATTTATAACAAATATTTAATTTGTCTTTTAGGAATATTAGCTAAGACCACCTATTTTGTACAAAATGCATCACTACTAGAAAATAATAACAACCAAGTTAGCCATAATAAGCTCCCCATTTTCTAAATGCTTATAGAATAAGGGACACAAGGCACTATGTCCTTATTACAATTTCTAGCAAATAAATTAGAAAATAACAAATTTCTTACACCTTTTTTCATAGGTATTATTTATCATCAGAGAAAAGAAAATCAGAACCACTTTGAGATATCACCTAATACTAGTGAGAACAGCTTATATCCCAAGGTCCCAAAGCTGCAAATTCTGATAGGAGTGCAGGAAGAGGGGTACACTTATACACTGTTGGTGGGACTGCAAACTAGTGCAGCCTTTTTGGAAAAAGTATGGTTAATCCTTAAAGAACTAAAAGTAGACCTTTCATTTGATCCCACAATCCTATTACTAGGTATCTACCCAGAAGAAAAAAAGACCATTTTACCATGAGGACATTTGAATTCAAATGGTTATAGACACTCAATTCACAATTTCAAAGATATGGGAAAAAACCCTAGTGCCCATCATCCCTTAAATAGATCAATAAACTGTGATATATGTATATCATGGAATACTATATAGCCATGAAAACAGATAGAGACTCTGTATCTTCTGTATTCACCTGTAAGGATTTAGAGAACATTCTCCTAACTAAAGTATCTCAAGAATGGAAAAGTAAGCATCCCATGTACTCATTTCTAACTTGAAACTAGTAAATCAACAATTATAGGCCCACATGAGAGAAAAACTTAAATTCTATCAGGTACAATGTAGGGCTATAAGGTACAACTCCAGGGTTAAGGATACATATCAGACTTTGGATTTTACCTTGCAAACACAAATAATGTTACCTAATTGTATGTACCCTAGTACAAACCCAAGAAATTTTTAAAAATGTAAAATTAAAATAAAAATTTAAAAACAAACTATTTAACTGAACAATGGAACTACAACAAAATGTCACACATGTCATGTGCAAAAAAAAGTATTTTCATGGAGTCTATAAGATAAATTCATTATTTCAACACTCCATACTCATAATAAAAAGAAATTAATAGGATTATAATACTAACATTATATATACTCACATTCAGTGATACTCCCCTTAAACAGCAAACATACATTAAAGTGCACAGATCATAAGAATATCATTATTTGGGAAGGTTTTAAAATAAAATTGTTTTGGCTAGGCACAGTGGCTCATGCTTGTAATCCTAGCACACTAGGAGGCTGAGGAGGGTAGGTAGATTGTGCTCAGGAATTCAAGTCCAGCCTGAGGAAGAGTGATACCCCATCTCTACTAATAGAAAAACGAGGTGGACATTATGGCAGGTGCCTGTAGTCCCAGCTACTCAGGAGGCTGAGGCAGGAGGATTGCTTGAGCCCAAGAGTTTGAGGCTGCTGTGAGCTATGATGCTACCACTTCTCTACCCAGGGTGACAGAGTGAGACTCTGTCAAAAAAATATATATATATTTTCAAGCTTGTATGTTTGTGATTCCTTTTTCTGGCTATTAATTGTAAATTTTCTCTACTGAGTTTTTTTTTCCTACTGAGTTTTTAAGTATAAAACTGAGTGTACGTTGTCTCATGTCTAGGTGCAGACCAGTACGATATTGTTTTGCATCGCTAACCTGACTTCAGCATCTACGGGGCAGGAACCAGGTCTTACTCATCTCTGTAGCTTTAACACTCAATGAATTTAAGTGCTTTGTGGAGGTTGTTTCATGAAATTCCTCCTTGAACAATCCATAGTAATTAACAGCAATGATCCCAAAATGCTAAACTGGGGAGGAGGAAGGATGAGGGGCAATAGGTGAATGAGAGCAGCGTCAACTATTTGTTGACAGTAAATGTAAGAATTAACTGCTTAGGTCTCTCCAAACGTTCTTATCTGCCTTACGAGCTGTTATACAGCTATTATCAGAAAATTACACAAACTCAAGGTTTCATATTTTCTGTTCCATATTATTATTAATACCACGTATTTGCAGAGACTTCACCTGGGTGGTTAACAGCTATATGAGAGAAGAAAGGGAAAATTAAGTGAGTAAAGAAAGTATTTTGGTCAAGCTAGTGAACTTTTACAGTCTTCAAAGGGTTACCTGAACTGCTAATACAACTTGCCAGACTTAAATGCAGAGCAATGGTGGAGAGAACAGTGAAACTGTACTATAAAAATAAATTACTGTCATGAATATTAAGCAACAAGAATATAATAAACATGACTGTTTGCATGATTCTGATTTATTGGTACTGATATGCTTATAAATTATGACACTAAGTGTTTATTCTAGTTGTTTCAGAATATGGGCCAAACAAAGCTGGGTGGACACTTCCTGCAGACCTGACCATCTGCCACCAAATTCCTACTTCACTGCTCCTGTTGCCGTGTTTCTTATGTCGGTGGCATCAGGACCATGTGTGAGCAACCGTTCCCTTCAGTTTATTTTGTAAACTGAAGTAGACTGCCTTTCCAGAAACTAGTGCTACAGCTACCATCATGAAGTTTTCACTCTCTCACGGTGTAACAACTCCAGCTGCAAAGGCTGTTTCTACTTGCGCCGTTGAACTGTGCTCACTTCTGATATAAGAGGACCCATTACTGTATTTGTGAACTTCTTGGCACTGGATTTGGGGATTTCCCAAGGCTAAGCAGCGCTGCATTGTGCATATCTGCTTAGCCGTGGGTGTTCTGGGTCACCAGTACTGAGAGGTTAAAGACCAAGAGAAAGAGACAGAGAGAGGAAAAAAAAAAAGCACAATGCTTTTGGGTATTGTGTAAAGTTGGAGGCACCGCCACTGCCATGACTAGAGGAATGGCACAGTGTTGTTCTTGCTGATATTCACAAGGAAAAGTGATTAAGATTTGCCATCAGTTTTAATTGACATTATTTGGAACCAGATATTTGTTCAACAGATGGCCAGAATAAGGTATCAAACAAGAAAATAGCATTCATAAGCTTCAGGTTTTAGCTGCCGTATTACATCCCAGCAAAGGGTACTTGAGGAGATTAATTATTTTGAAGTTTTCTATTCTCTAAAATTGGTGACAACCTAAAAAGAAGATGGCCAACAAATTTAGTAAACTGAACAAAAGATGCAGTTTTCACACAGTAAAATATGCAATAAGGGTATAAGTTGATGCTACCTATGAAGAGCTGTTTATGATCTAACACTTGGCTGTAGATGAAATGTATGCCAAAGTTCAGGGTAAGACCCGTGACCCACATAGGATTGGAACGCTTACAAAATTCTTGGGGGGTGTTTTATCTATTTATATCAAAAGTCTTAAAAATGTACATACCTTTTACCAACAATAACATAGCCGAGAAATTTACCTTATGAAATTTGCAGAGCTACGCATAAGACTATTTGAATATTTACAAACTTGCCCCTCAAAATGTTATTTATAATAATGAAAAATGTAGACGTATACATACAAACCTGGAGAAAGTTCAATTATGGCCCATTTGTGTAATGGAATATTAGACAGTTGTTAAATTGTGCTATAGAAAACATTACTCACAGGGTAAGATAACAATAATTTTTTTTTTTTGAGACAGAGCCTCAAGCTATCCCCCTGGGTAGAGTCCTATGGCATCACAGCACTCAGCAACCTCCAACTCCTGGGCTCAAGAGAGTCTCCTGCCTCAGCCTCCCAAGTAGCTGGGACCACAGGTGTCCACCACAACACCTGGCTATTTTTTATTTTTGGCGGCAGCCGGCATTGTTGTTTTGGCAGGCCTGGGCTGGATTTGAACCCGCCACCTTAGGTGTATGTGGCTGGCGCCTTAGCCACTTGAGCCACAGGCACCAAGCCAATAATAAATTTTAAAAGAGCATACATGTAATGTGGCATGTATATTATGAACCTATTTTAAAATGTGTATATAAATATTTGTATATAGAGAAAAGACTGAAAGGTTTACTTCAGAATATTAGCAGGATTGTCTCTGAATGACTATACAGACTTTGTTCCTTAATTTTCTTTTTTATTTTTCTGAATTGTACCAGTTTCTGCACTAAAAGTAAGGATAGATCTAATGAGAAGAACACAAATGTAAGGAGAAGGTGAGTAGTCGCTGTTGGAAGGGATTTCAGAATCCATTACCCTACACTGTAAAACCTGGCTTTGACCAGAGTCACCTTTGTAGAAACAGATTCTTGGACCCACCCTGATAGACACGGATTCATTATGAGGTTTGGAAATTTTACTAAAACGCCGCAAGCAGATCCTCAGTGATTCTGGTGTGTAATCAGGTCTGGGAATCATGGACTTTGGTCCTTCCTCCTCGGTGGATTCCAAGAGGAGGAAACTGGGTATTCCTCCTTGTCGTACACTGACTTCCCAGCATCTTGTCCCAAGGCGACACATTCCTGGAGGAGAATACTGAAAAGACATGAGGTATATTCCCTGAACTGGAGAAGAATAGGTGGCCACATGTGATCGAGCTGCATAATTGCTGAAAACAATAAATGTTCTACAGAAAGGGAGAGATAAGAGTTGGGAAGACTTGATGAAGGGAGCAGTAAGGGTCTATGGGATTTGGAGAGTCAGCCTCTAAGTGAACACAAGCACTGACTCCATCCCTGAGAGCAGGTGTCCTCAAACTACAGTCCGTGGGCCACATGCAGCCACCTAGGACATTTATCCGGCCCTCCCGGTGTTTTTGCCACCACTGCCCGTCCTGCTTAGCAGCCGACTGGTCCTGGGGCCCGCAGTCCGGCCCTTCAATGGTCTGAGGGACAGTGAACTGGCCCCCTGTTTAAAAAGTTTGAGGACCCCTGCCTGAGAGGAACATGTTATTTTGAAGAAAGTGAAGTATCTGGATTGAACTCAGCAAAGATCTTGGCGACAGCAGGAAGAAAAAAGGAAGAGCAGTCCTGTTACTGTTAGAAACCCCGTGCAGGGCAGCCGCTCGCTGACTGGGCTCTGTATGGTTCTGCCTTCTACCATGTTTTCATTACAAGACGTACTCAGTACACTTTGGGTCAATAAACTAACTGCAGAGAATTCAGTACTGCAGCAGGGTTAAATTTCATCCTATGGGCAGCAAAAATCCCATTAGTGATTTTTGAGTAAGGTAGTGAAACACAGAAAACTATGCCTTAGCAAAAATTATTTGATGGTAATTGGCAGGATGTGTCTAAGGGAAGAAAGGAAGCAGAAGCCCCGTCTGTGCTCAGCAGGCCTCTGCTTGGCTAGTGGTAAAGACCAAGGCCAGTTGTTCGGACCCTTCTCTGTGTCTTTGTATGACATTCCTTCCTCTGGGTAGAGGGCAGGACACCTGTCACATGAGGCTCTTCAGGGGAGAAGGAAGAAAGTCAGAGTGACATTTCTAGGTTTTATGACTTGCTTTAGGGGAGAGGAGTTCTACTTTGTATAATCTGCCTTGGGGAAGAGGAAGTCCGGTTTCCATGACCTGTTTCTGGGCAAAGATGGGCCAAGAAAGAAAGGAAGGTCAGATGTCTTGCATCTGAGGCCCTTCCAGTCTCCTTCATTTCAAAGAACTCAGCATGCCAAAGTGCCAGACTTTGAGCAATCACGTTCGGAGCCCCAGCAAAGTTCATTATACCTTTGTGCTGCAAGGAATTATTCCAAGATCAACCCACTGCATCTTTTTGGCTATAAGAACTAGGTAGTCAGAATTTGAGAGTGACAGGATGAAATTTTGGAAAAATGAAAGATAGTGTGATATATTTCTCTCTCTGGAAAAAAGTTAAATCCTAAAATTAGGATTCCTACATGTGAAAAGTATAAATTTGTGTACAATTTAAGCCATTTCAATTGTAGCCCCCATATTAAGTGTCTGCATAGCTTTTACTAAGTTACAAACACTTTACATAACACACTCGAATCTGAGTATGCGAGTGGAAACTCAGGCTCAGTCTATCTGCCGTCCAAATATGGAACATAAACTCTACAGAACTGTATTTGGGGGGACATCTGCTACCCTGCGATTGCTACAGCGCTTCATACAGTGAGCATGTTTGGAGTAAGAGTAATATAATTTGATGAATATGTATAATGCAAAGTTCTTATTTCGTAGGTTCAAGATTGTTTTAAATTTTTAAACAGAGCATTAAGAAACAACAAAAAATGGTTAATTGGACAGGCAAAAATGAACCTTGGCTAATTTTGACATAAGCTTTCCAGCTCTACCAGCCAAAAGATATCTTTAAAGTAAATGAAACCAACTCCTTTGATTCAAGAAAGAGGAAAGATACACAGATTGAAAAGAACTTTTAACTCTAAGTGCACACTATCATTAAGGGTACTTAGATTTCTACCATATAATTATTATGATTGTAGCAATTAATCAATCAACTGATTAACATGTAGGGTCAGCAGGATCCAGTGATCTTATCTTAAAGCTTGAATTAATTAATTATACTTTCTTCCACATTATTATTTTCTATTTGTGTTCCCAATTTGTACAAGTTGCCCCTTATTGATAAAATGTGGTTTAGTCTCTGTACTTATCACAGCAGGTACAAGTACTCACTGAGGTACTTTTGCTGATATAAAATCAGAATTATAAGGAAATTGAAGTATTTTCAATACCTTCTGAAGTAATTGCGTTGTTATTTTTCATCATTATATGTTAGATAAATTATACAAATTAATAAGTTTCCTCTGAATGATTTTCAGCGTAAGATTAAAGAACTTTTATCTGTCAGAATAAGTTAAATTCACCTATACCATTGTATAGTGTATAATATTTATATTATGCTTAAAATTCAGCTTATATTACAAGAAACACCCATATCTGCACCTTGCTAGCACATGCTTTTTGAAAAATATTTTCAAATATAGAATATCTTTAGCTAAGTTTTGACAAAATGTTTAAAACTGCATCATTCCCATTTGTTCAGTGAGGAAACTGAAGCTGAAACACATGAAGGGGTTTGTCCAGAGCCTCCCAGATAGCAAAGGCAGGACAGGAATAGAACAACTCTTTCACCAAATATGTCCTGAAAGACTTTTCAAGCACAAACTAGGTTGGAAGGAGAAACAGTATGAGGAGCAGGGCATGGTGCTGCTCTGAGGAAATTCACAGTCCAGCAGGGGAAACAGACATGTGATTAGATATTTACAAGTGCAGCACCATAATAAATGTAGGAAAGGCTGTGAGAGCAGGGAGGTAAGAATGTCAGTGCATTCTTCCATCCTCCTGCTCGTGGTGTTTCAAGATGACACCCTTGATAGAATTGTCTCATATGAAAGAAAGTGGAACCAAAAGGGAAAAATAGACTGTGATATGAGACCTGTTGCATATGCTAAAGCTAGCTTTTTTTTTTTCCTTCTTCTCGTCCTTTTTCCTAGAAGCCACTTATTAGCAGGGCCTGTCTCAGTTGGAGGTTCTGCCTTTTTGCTTACAGACTGTCTGACGCCTTTATAAAGTGGGCCACTGCATTGTTGATTACTACGCACCAGGGTGGTCTGCGAGCTGCTGTTTTCTGCCATCCCCCAGTGAGACAGCATCTTCTGAAGTTCTGGTCTCATATGTCCTTAGAGAATGGTTTGTGTTTCCTAAGAAGCTTAAGTCCGGATGATTTACATGTAACATTTTAAACTCTGGTTGTGTAATTCCTGGACTGGGATTTATATATGCTGAAAACCGTTTTTCAGCTCTGCATACGGCAGTTATGTTCTGTATCATCCCCCCTTGTTTATCTACATGATCAGGGAAGGGAAGATGTTCATGTGACCGATGGTAACAAGGTTCTAGAAATCCCATATCCCACTACCAAGTAACACCACACAGTAGATGCTCTGACCACATGCTAGAATCTCATAATCAAATGATTAAGTGCTTGTCAATCCAAATTAGATGTGTTTAATTTTGACTTAGAAGAGAAAAAAGAGACACAATTGGGTTAAGGCATAAAATGCTCAGTTTTCACCTGCCTGATTTGAGTTCATTTTCTCCCACTTACTCTCTTGCTTTTTTCAAAATGAAATAGCATATTTTCTGGATAGGAGAGTTGATAAATGATCACAAAAATAATTCAGAACATAATTTTAATCTGTGAATGAAAAAGGGCCATTTGTGCCCACCCTCATAAAGTATTAAAAGAAAAATACTACGTGAAATTCCACGAAAACGTGTCTATCACGTGTTCAAACTAGAAGACCTACAGTACGATATTGCTAATATAATACATGTGGTGGGTGTGAGTATGTGGGTAGATTTATCATTTCCATAGTATAAAAGAGTTGAATTAGCTTCCACTTGACTAGATGAGAGCTCTTAGTTCTTATTTTGAAAGCAATCAATTGAGCATGGTTAATTAGGATATCACCAAGTAGTTAAAAAAAAAAAAAAAAGCAAAAAAGCAAGGCACTTATTAGAAAGTGTACTTTAAATCTGCTCCCATTACAGTTCTGGCCAAAGGATCACAGAAAGAATGTACCAAAGCCATGGTTATTAGTTGTGAGGTGCTTTCTGCACAAACACATTTTTTTTTTTCCAGGTTTTGGCCAGGGCTGGGTTTGAACCCACCACCTTCAACATATGGGGCCGGCGCCCTACTCCTTGAGCCACAGGAGCCGCCCTACACATTTTTTTTTTTAAGTTACAACAAATATTATAGTTATTTTATGTGATACTGCAATGCTGCCTTTATGTGAATCATTGAGCTATAAACAAAAAACACATTTCAAGCAATAATTTTCAGAGGACAAGCCAAAAAGTTCTCATTGGGGGAAAAAATTAATCTTTAATTCTGATCTTATTCTGTCCATCAGAGCTCTTTTATCTCAACTTACAAATTTACATCATTTTTATGTAATGTTAAATTACAATAACAAATGAAAATAATTAGCTATCCAACATTTATACTGTACCATTTTATTCAAAGTGTGCATTTCACTGGAAAATGTCTCAGTGTGACAAATAAATTAACTTTTCCATTAATACAGAAAATAAGAATGGGTTCCATATTTTCATACACATACCCTTTTAATTGTATTCTGATGTGTATAAGACTCATTTCAAAATAGGTACAGAAATCTAATAGCCCAAGAGGACTGACTATTAATCTTTAGAAGATCAGTCCACTCAAAAGTTTGATAATCTACCACCAATTTTTCCCTTCCTATGCTAATAATAAACTTAATAGGAGTCCTCTTAACGCTGGGAAAGGTTGAACATTTACATGATCTGAGGCTTGACAACAAAAATACAAAATTCACATTGTACCTTAATTCATAGATAGCTTCTTATTACTCGAGTTCTACATTGAACGTCAGCCTTATTTCATGCACTAAGAATTATTGCAGAGCAAACATTGAATAAACCAAGTATCTCACAATCTGTGTGACTAAATGTAAAGAAATACAAACGTTAAGATTTTACATGCATTTCCTAATTGTTCAAGTACAATATTAGGCAAATATAAGTGTTGGTAAGCAACAGGGCAACTCAGACTTTAACCTATATTTTTTTCTCCCTTCAGAAGACTC
>NW_003852459.1:3064676-3092176 GCF_000181295.1 Otolemur garnettii
GCCATCATTGTTGTTTGGCGGGCCCGGGCTGGGGATTCGAACCCGCTACCTTAGGTGTATGTGGCTGGCACCTTAGCCGCTTGAGCCACAGGCACTGAGCCAGAAGACTCTTAACAGCTTCAAATTTCAAGAGAAATTTGCTGAGTGTTTTTGTCAGAGTTAACAACCATTTTTCTTTCTTCAACTGTGTGAACTTCAGAAAGTAGGACTTGATTCTGCTCAGACCCACATATTGAAGCCAGACATGGCAAGTCTTTCCTATTTATATGTTGACCGAATTTTTAGAATTTTTTGATTTTATCCTTTCTCTCTCTTTATTAAGAAAATATTTCAATTTCCCTGAAAGTAAGTTACAATCTAGGTAAGAATCTAAATCATCAGAAATAATAGCCTTGAATTTCCAAATGACAAGAGTTGCCTTGTATCTGATATTATAGGAGAGGTTCGCATCAGGACTCATAATGATATATAAAATTTTCTGCAATTTCTACTCAATCACAGTCTTTTGAAAGAAAATCCCTGCCTCATAAAGATGCATTGTTAGCACATATATGTTCATTTCTTATTTCTACTTTTATTCTTTTTGCTATTCCAGGAGGGAATGGAAAGGAAGTCTTTGAAGTTCAGCTATATAAAAAGGCCCTTATCTATATGAACACAGGAGACATCTGAGCGATACCTGAGCTGGCTCACTGGGGTCATTGCGATACCAACCCTACAGTGTAAATCACACTTTTAGTCCCACACTAAGTGATTTATAAGCAAGTCAAGGGATTTCTCTGACCTTATTTTGTAACCTCTGTGTCTTGGCATAGTCAAGGTCATAGAGAACAAAGTATTTTCTAATAATTGCTACCATTTCCTTTTCAAATATTGTATGAAAGCAAAACCTCTCTCTCTTGAGCAAGAAGCTTAATTCTCTTCTGTCCTATTCATAATCATCATCTTCTCTGAATCCCTGAAGTAACCGGCATCATGTGGTTCTATACTCTAATTAATATTTCTTGAAGAAGTAAGAGGCTAAAATCAAGATCTCTTGTTCATTTCAAAACAGTTGTCAAATTCTTCTTTGGACTAAAAAAGAAAACTTTGGAGAAATTGACATCTCAGTCACTGGTTAGGAAGTAAATATGGAAGTGCAAAATGGCATTTTTAAACAAAACTGCTTTTCTGACCATAACTGAATTTTCACATTGTCAGCACTTCCATTATAAACATTTTTTTTTTTTAAGTTGGGAGTTCATAACACAAATGTAAAGATTTGCTATGGGCAAAATCTCAACCCAAGAGCAAATGTTTATATCAATTTTGAAAACAATCAGCTTGGCCATTTGTAGTTATGCTTGTGTTCATCATCTGTTATTGCTTGTCCAGTGCTCTCCAACTTCTGGGAGAAAAAGCAGACATCTGGAGAGAAGAAACAATGTTTGCTCTGCAACAGATGTAGTCTGTTTTTCACAATCATTGAATGAGAAAGGTATCAAATAAATGCAGGCCCTTCAATACAAAGAAATAAAAATAACAAGATTTTGTAGGTATGCCAATAGGTCCAAATGAAATGGTAGTTGAGCAGCCTATTTTGGTGACTAGAACTCAGGGTTCTACCCATTTTACAGATGGAAGGAACTGGGATAGAAATGCCCTCTTCTGTAAAGGACACTGGACTTCAAGGATTGCCAGACTAAATGAAGAATAATCATTTGAGTGAAAATGATTTTTTACTATAAATACTTAATTTTTTAAAAGTTTATAAGATTATTGGTTAAATTACAGTTTCATATTGTTGAGTTTTTTTCTTTTTTTTTTAAATTCAGTCAGTAGCCTAAATAGTCAGTTAACATCTTGGGAAAAAATTGCTCAAAAACTAATTTACATCTGGATCAACTCTGAAAAATATTCTCTAGCTAGGGATCCTGATTGGCTAGGACTACGTCAGTTGTTTTTTTTTTTTTTTTTTTTCTTTTCAAAACAATATGGTAAGATTTTAGCATGTCCTTTTGATTTTCCACATGGGATGCCACCATGGAAAACCAAGGGCAAAATGGATTATCAAGATAATAGTAGATCCATAAGTGATTAAAGTTCTTCCAGTTCATGCCCTAATTCGCAATACCACATCAAACAAGTAACTTGTCCTCTCCGATCTCATAGTTTGCTCTTTAAAATGGGCTTATTGAGTTAAGTAATCTGTAACCAACTCTTCTTGCTCTACAGTAGTATAATTTTATGGTGCTATATGTGTATCTTACAGTACCTTCCTCAGATGTTCGCAGTTCTTTGGTGAATCAAGTTAAGTCTTTTGTCTGATTTTCTTATAGTCTTGAATACTCCACACTCTAAATATTCTCCAGGTCAGGAGCACAGTCAAATGAAGGAGATAGGAAAGTAAGTACCTTTGCTTTGTTTTAAGGAAGTAAAACTAAAGATTCTTATACACAGGAAATCCTGATGGCCAATACAATTCATCTGGTATTGGTGGACTTTCTGTAGTATGGGAGATAAAATTATTGATTTAATTTGTCACATACATTATATGGTTGCAGTTAACATACATCTTTAATGGGTAAGTTTTAAAACATTATATTTTATTACCAAAACCCTTAAAATAAAATATTATCTTTAAAATTAATGCTAGGATGTAATGACATAGCACTAATCTCATTTCATTTTCACCCACATCAAATCAGCACATTCCAATATGTTGTCCATTTTTGCTGTGCTAGAGATATATTCCCATGGTGTCCTGAAGGACTCCTGCAGGCAAGTGCTTTCTCTCCATGCACTATGTACATTTTTCATATGTAAAACCATCAATTCCTCATGCCTCATCATCAACAGAAAAAGTCAAATGGAATGGATTCATCACAATATAGGTTTCCTGGTCTTATCCAGAGTCAAGACCCTAGTGCATTTAAGTTTGATTGCTGTTGTTGCATTTGTTTTTAATAAAAGCTCTAAGATCATATGTTCTCTACAAAGATACACATCTATTAGTTACCTATAATAATTAAAAATAAAAAATAATAGCTATCATAGTAAAAATTGTTCAGTATTAGAGTGACTCATATGGATTTTTCCCTTAGCTGTATTCAGGTATAATTTAGTGCTCAAATTTAGTATACAATTTGATACATTTGACACAATTTGACATATGTATACATACCCACACCATAAAATCATCACTACTTTGGGAATATCCTTTATTTCCCAAAGTTTCCCCCTTCCTCCATCCCACAGCATCCTGCTCCGTAACAAATGATTTTCTTTCTGTCACTATAGATGAGTTTGCATGCTCTGGAGTACTAAGGAAGTAGAATTATATAGTATGTACTCTTTTTTATGTGGTTTACTGCATGCAGAACAATTATTTTAAATTTCATTAATGTCATTGGTGTATCAAGAGATTTTATTTCTGAGTACCATTCCATTGTATGGATACTCCAAAATTGTTTATAAATCTGCTTGTTAATAGACATTTAGATTGTTTAGTTCTTGGTTACCACAAATAAAACTGTTATGGGCATTTGTGTATGAGCCTTTAGAAGAACATAAGCTTTCATTTCTCTTGCATAAACACCTAGGAGTGGAATGGCTGGGTCATGTGGAAAAGGTGTGAAGGTATGACCTATTCCCACCAGCAGAATAGGAGATACGAGATATGCAGTTCTTGCACGTCCTCACTTAACTTTAGCCATTTTAATAGGTTTCTGGAGGTATTACATTGTGGTTTACATTTGCATTTTCCTAGTGGTCAATAATGGTAGCATCTCTTCATGTCGATGTTGCCATCTTTATGTCTTCTTGGATGAACTGCCTTTTGAATTATTTTGCTCATTTTTTAATCGTGTTGTTTGTTTTGTGATTATTGGGTTTCAAGAGTTACTTATACATTCTGGTTATGTTGGAAATACTGTCCTTTTCTCCACTCACTTGCCTTTGCATCTTTTTAGAAGTCTGTTGACTTTGTAAGTGTTGATCTATTGGGGGACTTTGCTTTCTGATTCCCTGATCTAATCTAATTTGATACCAGTACCCTGCTTTCTTTAGTACTGTAACTTTCATGTAAGTTTTAATTAAGGTCAGATAGTATTGGTCCTCCTCATTTATCTTTTAAAAACTTGTTTTTGCTATTCTAGGTCAGGGTTCAGCAGACTTTTCTTCTGTGAAGGGACAGATGGTTAATATTTTAGAGTTTGTAGGCCGCATGGTATCTTTTGTAAGTACTCAATGCTATCCTTGTAGTGTAAAACACACCAATATGTAAACAATGTACATTGCTGTGTTCCAATAAAACATTATTGACAAAATCAGGCAGCAGAGTGGAAGAGCACTACCACAGGTATAGTTTGCTGACTTTTGTTGTAGGTCCTTTGCATTCCCATGTCAATTTTAGAATCATCTTGCTAATTTATTTAAAGAGAAAAACCTGCTAAGATTTTGCTTGGCTTTGCATTAAGCCTATAGGACAATTTGGAAGAACTGACTTTTTTTTACAATAGTCTTCCAACCAGAGCAGGTTATATCTTACCATTTATTTTGGTCCCCTTTAATTTCTCATAATAGTTGTTTACAATTTTTGTTGCCATGTTTTTTGTCAGATTTATCCCTATTTCATATTTTTTCAATGCTACAGTAAAGGGTATTTTTGTGTGATTTTTTGTTTGTTAATTTTTTCATTAATTCTCCTGTTTGTAATTACTTTTTATTTTGTGTTTTGTTCTTGTGTTCTGCACCACTGAAATACTCAATTATTTGTTCTTATAGCTTTTGTGTAGATTATCAGATTTTATACATAGATGACTAAAGTAATGCTATTTTGTTTCTTGTCTGTGTACATTTTATTTATTATTCTTGCCTTATTTCACTGGCTAAAGCCTCTAGTATAATGTTAAATAGAAATGATGACAGTGGAAATCTTTGTCTTATTCCTTCCGTTAGCTGGAAAACATTCTTTTTTTTTTTTTTTTTGAGACAGAGCCTCAAGCTGTCCCCCTGGGTAGAGTGCTGTGGCATCACAGCTCACAGCAACCTCTAACTCCTCAGCTCAAGCAAGTCTCCTGCCTCAGCCTCCCAAGTAGCTGGGACCACACAGGCGCCCGCCACAGTGCCCGGCTATTTTTTTTTTTTTTTTGGTTGCAGCCATCATTGTTGTTTGGCGGGCCTGGGCTGGATTCAAACCCGCCACCTTACGTGTATGTGGCCAGCGCCTTAGCCACTTGAGCCACAGGCACCGAGCCTGGAAAACATTTATTTAATCTTTTATCATTAAATATGATGCCATATTTAAGGTTTTCCTTCCTATCTGCCCCTAGTTTTTTACTCATAAATAGATGGTTGATTTTGTTAAAAGTTATTCTGCACCTATTGAGATAAAGATATGCTTTTTCTTTTTCAGTCAATATAATTAACTACATTGATAGATTTTTCAAATGCTAAACAAAGCTTTTCCAGAACAAATTCACTTGTTCTGATGTATCATCTGTCATGTATTTTTGATTTTCATTTGTTGAATTTTAGAATTTTAACATCTATGTCCCTGAGGCATATTGGTCTGAATGATTTTTTCCCCTCTTACAATTTCTTGGTATGGTTTGGCATTAGGTATCAGGACAATACTGGGGCCCTGACAGAATGAGAGAAGTATTCTTTCCTCTTCACCTATGTAAGAAAGTTTTAATTCAAAATTCAATTTCTCTAATAGAGACAGGGCTATTCCTAAATTTCAAGGAATTTCTACATTTCATCTAATTTGCTAACTGTGCTGACATGAATTTGTCCATAATATTTTTTTTGTCATTTTTTTGTCTATAGAATGTATAGTGATGTCATCTTCCTTACTGTCATTAGCCTCAAATATAAGGAGACTAAAAATACTTAGAAAACTGATTAGAAGTTAAGTACCATGAAATAAAAGAGGTGAGAAGTTAGACTTACCCGAGAACTACCATCCTTTTCTTCATTCATGGCACTTTTTAAAATTTTGTTGGTATAATTTGGGGCAATCACTTATGTACCACATACAATGCCTCGTTCTGGCATGATGGAATTAAACAAAACAGGTGACAAAAATTATTCAACTGTGTTATAAATGGATTAATGCAGCCATCTACTAGATTCTGGAAGTTTTTACAATGACTTGCAGTGATAGAGTTTGGCTTTTATCTTGAGGGAAATCCAAATCCACTGAGGATTTTAAGCAAGTGCGTGAAATAGTCATATTTGCAGGATAACATCTAGTTAGGGGGTGGAAAGGAGTAAACAAAAGAGTGGGAAAAGGTAGTTAAGAAGTTACTGGTCATTTAAAGAGTATTTAGGAAGTAAAAACAATAGAATTTGTTAGCTGTTTATAGTCAAAAGTAGAGAGTAAAGGAAATTAGATGTAGAGAATGAAAAAAAGAAAAAAGAAAATGATAGATTCTCAGAATTACAGCTTGAATAGTGTGTTTGTATATAATGCCATTAAATAAATTAAAAAATAATGAGAGTAGGAGAAGCCTTTACATTTCAAAAAGACAAGTGCCCAGGTTTTTACCTTTATAAATCAGCTCTTTGATTCTTTATTTCCCCTGAAACCATACTCAATGAGGTTGTTATAGCTTATTTTAAAAGGATCTGAGAAAAGCATAATATACTGACAGGTCCTTACTTTTATTACCAGGTATAGCACTGATCCAGCCTAATGATACAATGGATTCATGTAAGTGAATTTCTAACTAAGAGAAACAGCCCTTTAAGTATGAAGCCCTTTTGATTTTATTACTTTTTTTTTTTGATAGAAATTGTGCTAAAATGTATTACATACTTCCCTAAAGTATATTCAATTTATTAATTTTTTTTGCCAGTCATTCTGGGAATAGGTATTATAAATGCCTCATTTATCCAATAAATAAATTGAGATTCAGAAAGTTTAACTGACATTTCTAGAGTCACAGTTTTAAACTGTCAGCTCAAACCCAGGTGTTTTATTCTAAATCTGACTTCTTTATGCCTTGCTGTTTGTCCTTTATGTATAGTGTGATCTCATCCAATGATGCTATCATGAATATCTGATAAGTAATTAATTATAAAGAGAAAGTGACAGTCAAAGTTTAAAATACAGATTCTGAAAAACTCATGGTTAAAGCGATAACCTATTTCCCTAGGACAAAAATTTTTGATGAGAAAATAAAACATGGTGTTCTGAAAAGATCTGTCTTAGAGTCAGATAAACGTGGGTTCAAATTTCCTGGATAGTGCTGGACTTTTTGTAGTAATCAACAATATATCAATCCTTCTATCTTTAAAATGGGTTTGTGACCCAGCTTATAAAATTATTCTAAGTATTAATAATTAAAAGTATAATTTCTAGTGTAAAACCTGGCACTGTGAAGTGTTAATCTTCCTTTTCTTCCCCCTAGTAAAGAGTTGATTTTCGGAGCAAGGGTTTTAGCTTTTATATACCACTATGTTATTTTACTAGGTAACTGCCTGATGGTAGGAATGACTTTATTAACCTTTTAAAAAGATCACAAATTACCATCCAGTTTGGAAGAACAATGTACCCAGACTACAAACATGCAATCACTTTCTCCCTGATCCCAGAAGCCAGCAGTTTGACTTTCTCTGCAGTCCTTCTCGTTACGGTTACCCCTTGATAAGTAATACAGACAAAAAGTTTGCGAAAGGCAACAAGGCAAATCAGCCCTGAATTTTTTTTTTTTTTTTAAGATAGAGTCTCACTTTGTCACCCTTGGTAGAGTGCTGTGGCATCACAGCTCACAGCAACCTCCAACTCCTGGGCTAGGTGATGCTCTTGTCTCAGCCTCCTGAGTAGCTGAGACCACAGGTGCCCTCCACAATACCTGACTATTTTTTGTTGCAGTTTGGCTGGGGCTGAGTTTGAACCCACCACCCTTGGCATATGGGGCCAGCACCCTACTCACTGAGCCACAGGTGCTGCCCTCAGCCCTGAATCTACGTCAGCAACTGGAGACTATCATTTGGTCTTTCTCTAGGATCAGAAGACCATTAGCTTCTATGCAGTATGTGGTTTTTCACTCAATACAGATCTTACTTATGCATGTTCTAATTCTGAACTGATTAAGTGCTGCTTGATTTCTGGATGGCAGTTGTTTATAAGTTATAATAGTGTCTTAGTTATTGTGCAGAATCCGCAGTGATGTTTACCTTGCACATAAGATGATTTCTGTGTCTTCAGAAGTTGTCTTTGACCACACTACCCACAGATCTAGCGTAAAAAGACACCACAAATGGCTGGAAGTGTCAACATAAATAGCTATCAATAAATATTATGGAATGTAGCGAAGCATTTGGCTTGTATCTTCCTAACCTATCAGACCTAACAGTAGGGCTATTATTGTCACAATGGATACTCCCAGTTTAGCTACATACACTGTTTATAAAGGGCCCATCACCATGGTGTCTAAACACTTGGGCAATCTAATTAGGACAGTCCAATTACTTGTGTCGAAGTCGAGGAGGTGCCCTTCCTTATATCCCATTCCGCTGGAACAAATTTGATTGTGTTTTTAAAAGCAAGAAAAGCCTTCTGTGAGAATAGCTTTTTAGGCCTCTTGTTCCAAGATTAAAAGACTGTCTGTGTAAAGAAGTAACTGTTTCCTATTCCTAAAGGTGATAATGTTTGGAATCAAGCAACTCTCCAGTGGTAGAAAACACCACAGCTCAGAGATCTTGATTGAGAACAGTTTACTCCCTTTTCTTTTGAACTTCACTCTGCGGGCAGGTAACTGAAAAGTGCTTTCTAAAAGCAGTTCACCTGAATGTGAATTATTTCCAAAGACTTCCTTGGTGAGGGAACTCTGTTCTCTCCTGGCCCTGTGAGTCAAAGAGAGAATACCTTCTCCTCTCTCAGAAATTAAACCAGGTCAGACCTGAAATGAAACTTGGTAATGAAGACTTTTCCTTGGACTTTTCTTTCAGATAGATGAGGAGAACTTCAGACATGTTTTCTGTCCTCTGCGTGTGTTAAGGTTTTGTAAGGAGGCCCGTGTAGGAGGCGGCATTCAGAGTCTGACTCCTGATCTTGCTCTGTGTGTGTGTTTGTGTGCGTATGCATTATCCACTGGGAAGGGGGGAGATGGGAGGGTGTATCATCCAGAAAACATTTTCAGTATTTATAGTTAACCAAAGATTTTTAAAAGCTATTTCTGTGTAAACTGAATATCATGCTTGCATGTTTCTGAGGCAAACTGCAAATACCATGCTTACATAGAAAATTAGTATGATGCTGATATATATATATATATATAGTTATCTTTTTGTACTGGAAAGTTCTCCCAAGAATTTATCGCCTATTTAGGTTGATACGGATCTAATTTATCTGGTATTTTATTTTTGTTTTAACAGCTAAGTAAAAAGTCAACATGACACATAGTGGTTCAAAGTATACCTTGACACTTCACAGCACTGACCTACCCGGAAAGCGGCCTGTGCTCTTTCTGGTTCTTCTGTCATTCCATCTATATTATGTATATTATGTTGCTTATTGCTCTCTAAAGTTTTTAAATAGTCTTATTTTCTCTATGTGATTTATCTTTTTTTGGTAAATAATTGCAGTATTTTAGTAATTCAAGTAATCAATATCTTCCAAACAGAATCTCTTCGTAATTTCTTAATGTCTTAGTCTTTCTGCACCTGTCATTGGCTTTTTCCATTATTGCATCTTAGGACATAATTTTGAAACTTTTTTAAGTTTGAATTTTTTCTGTGCCTTAACCCTTCTGATGCTGTGTTTGTTTGTTTGTTTGGTGTCTCTCTTTGAGATTCATTCAGTGTCATAAGATTTTTCTTCCATCTTTCAATTTACTTTTTTGGGGGGGCAGTTTTACCTCTGGTATATGGGGCTGGCGCCCTACTCCTTTGAGCCACAGGCACCACCCTTTCAGTTTTACATTTTAACAAAATATATCCCTACGCAGCCACATTAGCTCCTTTCACTAACTACTTCTTTTCTTTCTCATCAGAATCATTTAAAATTGTATTCTCAGAACTTCATTTTTTAGAGCATTTGATTCCTCTTGAGCCATCTTCCTATACAAAAATTCTCACTCAGGGACCTTACATGATCTTTTCTCTGGCCATTAAAGTGGTGGTTACAATTATTGAACATCTACTTCATGACAGGATTTGATGTGCTTTTTCTTATTTACTCTCTACAACTATCTTATATGTTTATTATCTTTATTGTGCCAATATGATACATAGGCAGTAATGGACACAGCAGGGTAGAATTTCAAGTATGTTTTTCTCATAACTCTATACTGTTACTCATTACATTCATATCTGCTATTCCAGCATTAAACCTTTCGAATTATTTTATCCTTTAAATTACTGTGTGACTTCCAACTATTTCCATGTCAGTATCAAGTACTCTGTCAGTTCAAGTACTCTGATTGTGTTCAGCCGCAATTGACAGAAAACCAGCTCAAATGGTTTAAGAAATGAGGAAATGTATTAATTTATGGATTTACAGATCCAGAGTGAATTACAAGGTTTGTTCATGCAGGTATTCAAAAACTGACCCAGACCCAGGCCATTCTCTAGCTGCTCCACCTTCCACAGGGCAGGCTTCATCCCAGTGCTGTTTGTCCACCCCGTGTAAGATGATCACCAGTAGCAACACAAACTGTGTCCTTCCTCTGTCACATCTGCTGGGAGATAGAGGAGGATGTTTTCCAGAAATCCCAAGCAAATATCTCCTTTTACCTAATTGATTTTAATTATATCGCATGCCCATTTCTTAATATAGCCAACAAAAGTACATTGACTTGGATTAACCGAGGCTGATTTCCAAATCAGGGACAGAGGTCTGCTAATGATGACTCACATAACAGTGAATAATACCAGAATTCTCTTTAGAAAAAAAGAAGAGAAGAATAGATGTAGGATAGACAGTCAACCATATCTCTTTCCCAACTCACTGACACTCTTCTGCTCAAACATTCACTTTCAAAGTCCTGCTGCTGTCTGCTTAAAACCACTCACCTCTCCCCAAAGCCTCACACAGCTACTGCTCCATGTACACTCCTCATACACCCACCTCCAAAAATCTGAGGTTTGTTCTCATTTTTATCAGGGGTGGCATGACTTCTCTAAATGAAAAGTAGCTATCTGTCACCGAAGCACTTAATATTCAAGAGCAGGGAAAGAAGAAGTAACAACAACTAAAATTTCTATTTGGTGTGGATTTAATGAGCATTCTGAGTAGTGATAGGCATCGTAATTAATTTGATTGTGGTAATCAAATGTATATCTATAGCAAATTATTATGAATGCCTTAAACATATTACTCTTTATTAAGTATATAAATTTTAATTCTATTTGGAAGAGTGAACAATGTACAGTGTGCAGTAGTCCTTGAGCCACAGAATATGTGATAGCGGCTAAGCAGTAAGAGCGTGACCTCCGCGCTCAGCTGTGAAGTGATTTTCTGGGTTGGCCAGTCTCCTCGCTCTACTTTCTGAAAAGCTCTCATGTACCTGTTGTTTTCCAGGGTCACAGGTGACAAAGGAGGATATACTGTAGCAGAATCCCTTCCTACCCGCCCCGTCCAGGGGCAAATGGAAATGTTAAGGAGCTGTCTGCCTTCTCAGCCAGATATAGGTTTATGGGGTCCCACAATCTCTTTAGGACGTTCAGAGCACTATTTGTTACTAGGCAATTATCTTAGCTTCCATTTTGTGGAATTTCTGGAAATTTCTGTCCTTTAGCAACTGGTTTCTACGTCCTGCACATCTCTCTGGCACTTGGTTTGGTCACAGCTATCTTCATCTTAGAGTCTTTTTCAAGAGAAATTGAAGCAATAAGTGGGTGTTCCTCTTAAGGAAGCCACTAGAAGTATCCAACATCCTGAATTTTTATTTTTTCCTACTGATATTCTGTATGTATGGGCGGTACATGGTCTATGTTCCAAAATACAGCATATCTGAGTCTAATCAAATATTTCTCTATGTGACTAAGAAAAGTTGCAAACTTCATAGCCTAAAATGATAGGGTCCTTGACGCCTCCCATGCTACCTCTTCCACTCAAATTTCCCTCTCTTTAAAACCTATTATTTAAAGCAAACTTACAACTCTTTTTAAATTTTTTATCAGTATATTTCTCCGTTTGCCTCTACATTCAGTATAATTCTTCATCTGTTGGGTATCTTTTCTATTGTGCAATCTCAGAAATTTTAGTAGAGTCAATGGGAACACCAATGGCATTTAGGGAAAAATTGGTTTTGCTGATACTACTTTCAACTATATTTCAAATTTCCATATTTCTTGGCACTAGTTTGGAAACAGTAAAGAGATCTGTACCCTGGGAAGCTAAAGCAGGATTAGTGGTTTAACATGGACAAGAATTGAAGGAGGAGATGCCAGAAGGAATCTATAAGAATCATAAGAATAAGAATCAACCCTAAAATGAACAGCTTATGAATTATTTAGAGAAGATTTTGGAAAATTATTCCCTTAGTGATCGACTTGCATAAATCTCACATGTGATCTATCTCTCTTGGGGTCATCTTTAGTTGAGTACGAGTAAGGGCTAAACTGTTACAAGAGGAAAATATTGGGCGTACATACACGTTTTCTTGAGAGAAATCATCTCCTAACTCTTGGCCTTTTACCTCAGAGCCAAAGCAGTAAAGAGAAGTTGTGATAGCTGGCAAATAACACAAGGTGTGTCTTCATTTCATTGCATCCCATATTCTATTAGTTTTCTATTAGTAAATTCTTACCTTACAGTTCTGTAGCTTAGAAAGGTCCCACGGGGTTAAAATCACAGTGTGAGAGGGCTCTGTTCCTTTCTGAAGGCCCAAGGGGACGATCCATTTTCATGTCTTTTCCAGCTTCCAGGGGCCTTCCATACTCCCTGATAGGCTACTTCCTTCATCTTCAAAACCAACAATGTTGCATCTCTCTGATTGTTCCATATTCATATCTCCCACTGACTGCAAAAAGGAAATCTCTGCTTTTAATGACCCATATGATTAAATTGGGCCCACCCAGATAAACCAGGATAATCTCCTCATCTCAAAGTTCTTATCTTAATCACATTTGCAAAGTATCTTTGGCCATGAAGATAACATAGTCATAGATTCTAGCCATTAGGGCATGGACATCTTTAGGAGTTCATTATTCTACCTACCACACACATTAATTAGATAAAATAGTGCTTAAATGATAAATATTTGGAATCAAGCCTTGTTTTTTGCCCATGTTAATGAAAAAATGAATGTTTAATGAATGTCAATTATGAATAGAGAGAATAGGCGATGAGGAGGGATACGAGAGTGCAGGAAAAAAGTACTTTTCCTTAAGGAGTATGTATATGTTAAAAACAAGATTCTAAATGATAACTACCTATAACTCCCTTGAAAATAAGTGCTCAATAGAAGTCTATTGATTTTATATTCAAAAAAATGAAATGTATCATAATTTCCTATAATCTGTGCTAAGGGTTCAAAAATGAAAAATATGTTGAAGAGAAATATGAAAGAGTTTGAGACATGTTTTGTGGGTTTAGTCATTTTATAATTGAGAACAGTTAACACTGTTAACTCCAAACCTTATATGGAGTCTAAGTTTCAAATCTCATAGGATGGAAAATATTGTGTAGATATTCATATTTATCTGAATCTTGACAGCATTTTGATGTTAACATTTCCATCACTTTCTAAGGGGTCACTCTGTCTCAATTCTATTTTTATTTTCTATCATTGAATTGTTTTCATTGTACAGAGCAAAGTTTGGTGACAGCTTTCAGTTCTGAATGAATAATGAATTGTTCATCTGTATGTAGAATCTCCCTGGTGCAAGCTCTGTGTGAGTCTCTATTCCTCCCTATTCAAAGATGACATCGCTGATTGTGGAGATATTATTCATGTACGCAGATCCAGTGAAAAGACAAATGAGAGACCAGCATTCCTTTCTAAAACCCCATGCCTTAAACTATGTCCTTTGTTTGCAGGCGCAATTAGCTATTCGACAAGCCTGGACTCTGACTCTTCCTTTTTGCTCAGCCTACATGATCGTTTTCACTCTGAATAAGTCACCCCGTTTCTTTTTGCTGCAGTTCATCTGTCAGTTATTTTTGTCTTAGAGAAGCCAGGAGTTCTGATATTCTGTGGTTAAAGTCACCCTGATTGTAATCCTTTGATGAGTAATTCCAACTTTCCATTGAAGCTGAAAACATAGACAATCCCAATGAAACTCTTCAAGAATTCCACATAAAATTGAGGCTATAGGCCACAGAATTATTCATGTTCACAGTAGACAACTTGGTTCACAATAGCACTTCCCAAAGAGGAGATATAAGAAAACAATTACATTCATATGGGAATAAAATACAACTTAAAAGTAATAATCTTTTCTCTATAAAAGAATCAAAATTTTTATTGTCTTGGATATGGAAACTGGTAACCAAGTTGAAAGTTTACATTTTATCAGTCCTCAATGCCTACACTTAGACTTTAAAAATGTACTTACAGCTAACATTTATTGAGTATTTATATGCCCAGTTTTAATCTAAGCACCCTAAAAGTATCAATTTAAGCTCTACAGCAACCCTACGAGATAGAAACTATTATTATCTCTATTTTTGAGTAAGAAGAATTCAAATATAGAAAAATTATTTTACTTTTTTCAGCTGTCCAGTGAAAGGATTGTCATTTAAACCTAGACAGTGTGGTATCAAAGCCGGCTTCCTTAGACCTGCCTTCTCTGCTGTGTGTTCCATGATTCCTATTTTGAGACATAGCAAAATGTATCAGTTATTACCTATACCAGATTGAACCCAAGGAGTGAAGCACAGACTTAGAACTAATGCCTAGAACAGTACCCACACACAGTAGGTTGAATAAATGAATGAATAAAGTAAACCTGCCTTATGGTGTTTCAAACCTTTAAAGACCTGGCACAAGTGTAGGTGCCATAGGGAAATTTAAAAAGGTAATGGTAACAATAGTCATGATTGTATTAACACTACACTATGTTCAAAGTGTGCTAAAGGCATTTTACAAAATTAATGTAACTTAAACAGCATGATAAGGCATGTATCATTCTTGCTTTACAAATAAGAGAACGTAAGACTTAGAGAGGTTACGAGGTTTGTCCAAGATCAGACCACTAGTAATTAAGAAACTCAAGATTCAAATCCAAGTTTCCACAGTTTCATGGTCCAAAGACTCTATCAGAATGTGTATATTAGATGGACCTACAAGCATGAATCCAAGTTTGGGTTATTATCTAACATTATTTTCTCTATTTGGGATGCTTTTAAAAAGTAGCATAAACTGGATAACTACAGAAATGTATTTCTCACAGCTTTGGAGACTGAGAAGTCCAAGATCAAGGCACTACCAGGTTCAGTGTGTGGTTTCTAAACTGGCAGATTCAGGGTGCATTTCACAGTTCCTATTTGGTGCACTGTAGAAGGGTGCTCCATGGTGGGAGGGGCAAGGCAGCTCCATTGAGCCTCTTTGGTACTCATCCCATTATGTAACTGCCTCCAAAAGGCCCCACTTCCTAATACCATCACCTTGGTGCTTGGGCTTCAACATATGAATTTTGAAGGAAACATTCAGACTATATCCAGATTATACTGTGTGTATTTGTGTGTGTTTCAGAAAATAGTGGCCTTGGGGAACTCTGCAGATCTGGGAATATGAGACAGTTTCCAGATCTAAGGAACAGGGAGGAAACAGCAGGATGTGGAGACATTGTTCTATAGGGACCCAGGATGTACCTGATCTGAGCACCAACACAAAGATGTAGGCAAAAGGGGACCAAGTGTAAGTCCAGTGTATCACTGAAGTTCACTTTAGGCTGAGACCAGCAGCAAAGGTGGCCTGCTGCTCACCTCACAAATACAGGGGATGTAGACCACACCACTGCTTAATGTCAGGGCAGACACCAGGGAGGAATTCAGCCCCAGGATGGCAGTTCCTGAAGTTGCATGCAGGGGACAGAAGAGACTTGTAAAGCGACAGGCTCCATATCAGAGGCTCTTGCTGCTTCTCAGAGCCTTTAAAGCACGCCCACCTCTGCTCCTAAACTCACTCCAGCCACCTTTATTTACATCATCCACTTATAGTTTTCTCCCTCAAAAAGCAACGACTCTGCCTCTTTCTCTGGTTTTACTGTGTTTCCTCTTGGTGTCAGCATATTTTCTGTGTAGAGCAAACCTTATCCTATACTGGTAGTGGAACCAGGGCAAACGACAAAATCTGGGTTTGAAAATCAGTTGATGATCCAGACTTTTACCCAGCAAAATGGCAGTGTGGAGGACACAGATAAAGGATCTGCATGAAAGCACTTCTGCCCACCCTTTCCAGTTCTTCACAAAGACACACCCCAAGTTCCATAGCTCCAACAGCCTGTGCAGAGTGAGGGCCCAAAACCCTCTGTGGGCACCCTGCACTTTGTTCTGCTTGGCTGTTAGTGGTGAGCACTCAGTCCGCCCTCTGGCAATAGACAGAACTTCTTTTTCTGCCACAGTAATGTCTCCCAGGCTTCCCATTGTCTCTTATTTCATCATCCGGTCCCCTTCAGGCAGCAGGACTGGCCATGACCTAATAAATCTACAAGGAAACTATGTGTCATATAAAATTATTTTTAAGTATATACTTGTATTCGGAGAAAAATAATTTCTTTGCATAACTGGAACACCTCACTGCTGGTTTAATAAGCAGGCAAATTGAGGCACTACACAGAGTAGCTTAATTGAGATAGAACATCAGGTCCAGGTCAAAGGAAACCTGTGGCAGAAATTACTGAAAAAGAAATCTGGGGACTACTGGCTGCACATACTGGCTTTCACTGCACTGCCTCTTTTCCACATTGTATTTTCTTTGAGAGCAGTGTGCTAATGGCATACCTACTGACAAAATGATGTGTCAGAAAGCTAAATAACAGAGTCCATGTTATTGGTTGAACAGTAATTGAACATAACTATGAACAATGTTCATGCAATATAATGCAATGAAGAAGCAGCTTCAGGTTTTGTTTTGAAGGGTCCTTTTGCAAAACTATTATTGTGGTTCAGTGGTTCAAAAGTTAGGCTTTATTAACCAGTTTCTTTGTATCACTGGGAGATTTGCTTTTGGGTATGCACGCGTGGTACTCTGAGTATTTCTACTTGAGTAGCCAACTGAAAGAGTAGCTCCTTAGAATGTCATTAGAAATGGCTCTTTTTGACACATCAGGCCAGTGGCTACAGTGAGCCATTCCTGATTTAGGAGACAATTTGCCTTTAGTGAGAAGAGTGAAGGATTGTTGATTTGACTAAAGAACTCCTTCTTTATGGACATCTTTAATGAGATTATTTTAGATTATTTGTTATTTTGTCCTAGCAAATTTGGGGAAATAATTACACAAATAACACATTTATAGGTGTCCAACTAAACCAATGGTGGCGAATGAAAGGTTACACAGTTTTAGAAATGATTGATAGGTGGGTTGTTATTAAACATGAAAAATGACATTATGTCTGTGCCTTCAGTTTGTTTTGCTGGAGGTAGTTCCATGAAATCTAGATAGCTTTCATGTACTGTCATCTGTATGTAATCTTTGAAGACTTAATTGTGGAGAATATTCAGCCGTCTTTTTTTTTATTTTAATTTTAGTTAAATAATTAGACATTGTCTTTTGTATGTGCTATAACAGAATACCACAGGCTGGTGCTTTATCAACAGAACTTTCTCACAATTCTGAAGGCTGGGAATTCCTGCAGGTTTTTGCAGATTTGGTGTCTGGTGAGAGCCCACTTTCTGGTTCATAAATGGCTGTTTTCTGCCTGTGTCCTCACTGGCCAGAAGGGGCAATGGAGCTCTCTGGCACTATTATATGAAGGCACTAACCATCTTTGTAACAGAACACTTTATTTGGGAAGCTTTTGATTTTCTTTACGTATTTCTTTAAATATAACATAGCATATTCACATAGGTCACCTCCTAACAGTCCGTTAACGTGAATTCAGGCCTGCACTCTCCTTTTACACCATCACCTGAAGATAAAAGAATTACCATTATTGACCTATGCCAGTCTACATGGTAGGAACTTTACATAAGGTTTTATGTGTACTACAGACAAATGTATACTTGGTGCTATGAAAAACCCATTATTAATAATTTTAGTAACATATCAGTATCTATAAATTAGGCCACTCATGCCTGCTTTAATAAAAAGAATATTTTATCTACATAGAAGGAGAAGAATACATTATTTGGAACAAACTGGTAGCTTTTCATTTCAGGGGAGGTGTAAGGAATCTATAGAGAGGGTCATTTGGGTCTGGTGGAATGAGATGTTGGGATTCAGTATAATACAGACTTACCTGAAGTTTGCCTTAGTGTAACGTGATAGTCTCAGATCAAAAATCAAAGTGGAGCACAAAAACATACATAACTGACAGATAAAACTCATAAAGTGGCCCATTGTTCAAATATGGAAAGCTATTACAATTGGTGGATACAAAAGAGCCCAAATGCGGAACCAATTCCCCCATATGCGTGTATTAGAAGACTTGAATGATGTTTAAGTTAACTGATGAACATCGCTACAGAGATTACAAGCTAGATTTAGAATCAGTTAATTTCAAAATTGAGCCAAACTGTACACTTGCATTAAACTTATTCAATTTAGTCAAAAAAGTACAGAACCCTTACATTACTCCAGTTATGAAAATCAGATCTACTGATTCACATAAGTGAAGGACATGCTGGGCCGAGAGTGTAGTACAGCATGAGACCAGGCCTGCCTTCTCTCCACGCTCTTCTCTAACAGTCCAGGCTGAGAATGAGTTGAGTGAACTGAATTTCTACCTTCTTTGCTTTCCCTGAAGTGGAGACATCTGAAGACAATGGTCAAATACATAATTTAGAGCTCATGACTTTAGTTTAAATAAATGGACAGATGAAGAAGTTAACAAAACGCAGAGATTTTGCATTCCTATTCTTTTGAGAATTACTGAATAGTTGAGTTAAAAAACGTATCAGAAAGGAAATGTTTGCCTCTCTCCATAATAGAGTAATTGCTAATTAACTTTCCCTCCTACTCTAAAAGGCTATATAGTTGGACAAAATATAAGAGGCATTAAAAATTATTGATGTTGAAAAATTTTAAAAAGGAAATCACATGAGATGAGCTTGATGATTAATCCAGCTTTCTGCCTGGACAGACTTTGATGCTGCAGGGTAAGGAAGATTCAATATTGGCAAGAAAATGAAACAAACAAACAAACCTGATTCCGGCTTCACAACATAACAAAAATTAATTTAAGATGACATAAAAGTAACATCCAAGTATACATATAGCTTTCAGAAAAAAATACTGCAGAGTATATTTGAGACCTTGGAAGAAGGCAAAGATTTTTTAGCCAGGACATAGAGAGCAATAAAATATCTTAAAATAAAAGTGTAAATTGAATTTTATAAGAGTCACCATTAAGAAAATGAAAACACAAGCCATAGATTGGGGAAAAATATTTATAACACAAATATATGATAATATATCTATCTACATACATACAGATGGTAGATAGGTAGTTATTTTAGAGATATGTGTATATGTATATTTATATTTGTGTATATATAAACAACTACAAGTCAATAAAAAGTCAAACAACCCTATGAAAATGGGGGAAAGAAGACTTACAAACAGTTGATGAACACATGAAAACACGAAGTTTCTTGACATTAAAAGTCATCAGAATTGGGCGGCGCCTGTGGCTCAAAAGAGTAGGGTGCCAGCCCCATATGCCAGAGGTGGTGGGTTCAAACCCAGCTGCAGCCAAAAACTGCAAAAAAAAAAAAGTCATCAGAAGATAGTAAATTAAAGCTACAATGGGATATTAATTTAAACCCATTACAAATGCTAAAATTAAAAATGACTATAAACACCAAATATTGGTGAAAATAGTGAGCAACTGGAACTCTTATACCTTACTAGTGGGAGTGTGAAGTAGTACAGTAGGAAAATTAGTCAGTTCCTTAAAAATTGAACATACTCCTACCCTGTGACTCCCCAAATCATCTCCAAAATATTTGTCAACAAAAATGTGTGTATAAGAGTTCATAAGCTTTATTATTTTAGCTAAAAACTAAAAAAGAAATGGTTCATATGTTCATCAGAAGGAGAATCGACCAACAAATTCCACAGCAGAGCATGACTTAGCATTCAAAAGGAATGAACTCAGGCTGAGCACAACACAGAAGAATTTTTAAAACTTTTTCTCAACCTAAAGAATCCAGAAACAAAAGACTGTATGCCTACATGATTCTATTTATGTGACATTCAAGAACAAATGAAATTAATCTATTATGACTAAAATAAGAGTAATAGTTGCATATGGCAGAGATGGACTGGAAAGTGTGTGAGGGAAGCTTGAGGAGAAGAAAAATGTCTTATTATCTCTCAACTGGTTACATGAGGACTTACAGTTGTCAAAAATAGAGGCATAAGTCAGAGAAATTTCAGGTTGGGTTCCAGACTACCCCAGTAAAGCAAATAATGCAATAAAGGAAGTCACACAAACATTTTGTTTTGCCAGTGCACATAGAAGTCATGCTGCTAGCCCACAGAAGTTATGTTTATACTATACTGCAATAAATGTGCAATGGCACTGTGTCTTTTTTTTTTTTTTTTTTTGCAGTTTTTGGCCAGGGCTGGATTTGAACCCACCACCTCCAGCATATGGGGCCGGTACCCCACTCCTTTGAGCCACAGGCACTGCCCACATTATGTCTTTTTAAAAGTATGAAAAATTTAATAAAATTTTATTTGTCATTAAAAATATGTTAATGCTATAAAACACTAATGATTATCTGAGCCTGCAGCAAATCACAGTCATTTTTCTGGGGTAGGGTCTTCCCTCATTGTGGATGACTGCTGACCGATCAGGTGGTGGTTGCTGAAAATTGGGGTGGCTGCAGCAATTTCTTATAATAAGACAACAATGCCTTTCTCGCTATTCTTAATCATGTCTAGCTTTTGATGGAAAGTGAAAGATGCGTAACTCTTTCTTTCTCTTGAACACCGAGAGGCCATGGTAGGGTTGTTAACGGCCTAATTTTAATATTGTTATGTCTCAGGGAATAGGGAGGTCCAAGGACTCAGAGGGAGACAGGGAACAGCCATTCAGTGGAGCAGTTAGAACACATACATTGATCAGTTAAATTTGCCATCTTACATGGATTCAGTTTGCGTAGCTCAAAAATAAGTATAACAATAACATCAAAGAACACTGATCACAGATCACCGTAACGATGTAATAATAATTTTAAATTCTGAAATACTGTGAGAATTACCGAAATGTGACAGAGACGGACACAGGGAGCACATACTGTTGGAAAATGGCGCCGATAGACTTGCTTGAACGTTCTGTTTGTAAACAATGAAATGTCTGTGAAACACAATAAAGCAAAGCGCAAAATGAAGTAGGCCTGGAATTAAAATGTACATGTAAGATTTGTGCATTTCACTGTATGAAGTGTAGCTCAATTTTACTTCAACTAAAAAAGGGAAAATGATGGAAAGAGGAGATACACATACACATTTCAGCATGTATCACCATGTTTCAGATGCACATGATTCCAGCAGTCAGCCCATTCATTGTTTTGCAAATCTTATTGGTTCTAATAATTCTAACATTGACCCAAAGCAACAGTTAATTAGTCTTAAAGCAAAAAATGGTGGAGACCCAGTACGCCAGTTAGTTAGGTTTAGAGCGAAAGAGATGAAATAGAAACTTGAAACCTGATGAACCTGCTCAGGGACTTTCGTGTCATGAATGCCAAGTTGTGGAATACAGGGTCGGTGCATCTGCTAACTGAATCTTGAGTTTGGATATCAGAATCAATGGGTAAAGCATGGAATGCGTAGTCCTTCCTTTATCTTTGGCACTGGCACAGGGAACAGAGCAAAGCTCCTGAGTTATTGGAACCTTCACCCCCATTTTTATGCATCTATCTAGATTGATACATAAGAATCATAAGAATGTAGCAATCTAGATTCTCCCAGATAGATACTTTCCTTTCTCACATCCCCATAGAAATTTGTACCACTGTACTATACCTGGCATTTTAATTGTATCCATATCACATTACCTTTCCTAGATGGTGTAACTAAAAGGCTAAGAACTGCTTTCTCATCTCTGTCACCCATAGCACCTAGAACATCCTTCAGTTTAATCAAGTGCTTAGTAAAGGTTTTAAATGTTTGATGGATTAGGTTTGGTTGGACTGGATAGAATAACCTTTATTTTTAATGGAACCACAGGTCAGAAAATAGTAACAGGGACTTGAAAAATTGAATTCATCTGTGCCTTCGTGTAATGAACAGTTATCAACTACTTACAAAGTATAAGACAATGACCTAAGAAATAAAAAAGCAAAAAAAAAAAAAAATGATAAATAAGACCGAGTTCCCACATGCAATATTCTAGCAGGTTGGTAAGAAAAAGACAATGTGCAAGCTGATACACAATAAAAAGCAGGAAGTCATGGGGAAAAGAAAGGAAGAGATGCATTCCTATGGTTACTTTATATTGGAGAGCCTTGTTGTCTATTAAACCAACCTTATTTCCTATCCAGAGTGTGCAGTGGGGAAAGACAAAATAAATACTAGTAAGTAGCTGTAGCAATTTTCATGTCAATAAAGGGTCAAGAAGAAAGCTTTCCTGAGAAGGGAAGGTTTGATATTCCTTCTAGAACATGGGAAGTAATGCTGCAGTTTCCAACTGAGTGTGTTCCTCTCTTCCTTACAACAGAGAGCAATACCCTGTGAGAATCCCTGGTTTCTTACTTCGTCTCTGCCCGTAACAAGACAGGTGACTTGGTCCATTCACTTGGTCCCACTATACCAGCGGTTCTCAAATGACCCTTTCACAGGGGTCACCTAAGACCATCCTGCATATCAGATATTTGCATTATGATTCACAACAGTATCAAAATTACAGTTATGAAGTGGCAAGGAAAATAATTTTATGGTTTGGGGTCACCACAACATGAGGAACTGTATTAAAGGGTTGCGGCATTAGGAAGGTTGAGAACCACTGCACCGTACCATAGCTTTTACGCTCATAAAATTAGAGAGGAGAACAAAATGTTTCCCAAAGTCTGTCTACCCTGACTCTAAAAATGTCACAGTGCTATATTCTGTGGATCTATGATCTTAATCACTTTTGATAAGATCATTTACATGATTTTGGTAATTGGAAAAAGGTTGTCAGGTTTCTCAAACTTCATTGATATGCATGCTGACTTCATTGGTTGTATTTTCCGTGCTATCACTGTTAATTATTTTTTTATAAAATCAAGTGATTCTTATACTTCAATGTTTAACTTTATCCTAAGTTATAATTTCAACAAAAGCATACATTTTAAGTGTTACTTATGTTTTTCTAATACACATTAAAAAAATACACAATTATTAGATTTGCCTCTTGTACCACCAACACATATATATATATTCTACTTTAAGAAACACTGCTTTACTGTATTAAGTAAGAAAGTCATATCCAGTGATTTTGCCAGTTGATTAGAGGGGTCAGTCACAAATGTTATCAGAACAGTTCAACCTATATTGCACCAGTATTTATAAAGACTAAAAAAAAATACGCTGCACTCGACCAGAATCTTCTAAAATCCTGGGATTTGGCTCCTAAGTGGGTTTGTGCAATACCTGGAAAACAATTTGCAAAACAGATTTTTAAAGGTCAGAGTAAATTGGAGAAAAGGCTACATTACATTTGAACCTTAATAAATACTTAATAACCCATAAGACAAATAGCCATGAATTACTAGAATGATTTCAAGCACAGTGCTTCTGCAGAGTCAACCTACTCGCTTATTTTTGCTCATTATAAAACCGGACTTATAGTGTTGCAAAGTTTATTAGCTCTGTCCATTTGTGTATTTTACAAAACAAGACACTTGAATAATGTGGAACCAGAACCATTAGGAAAATCTACTTCCCCTCTCTTCATTTTCTTCTCTATGTGGTCTCCTCTCCCCAAGACAGCTTTAAAATGTCTTTCTCATAGAAAGGAAAAAGCGTGAAGATTCCTCTAACTCTGTCTTTTTTTATGGAGGTTGTTTATTTCTTGAATGAGGGTGTGTGTGTATGTGTGTGTGTGTGTGTGTGTGTGTGTGTGCAAGCTTAGGTCCTCAGGTGGAACTGTGGTTCCTGTGCTTTCGTCCTCGAAGCTGTTTTTCTGGAAGGGAATGGAGGCAGCTGTGTTTACAGCTCAAGTCTTGGCATACATTTACCAGAATCTATTATTCATATCATTCAGTATCAGGGAGAGATCTCAGGCCACCTGTCTATCTGACAAATTCACCCTTTTGTGAGCTTTCTGTTCATAGCAAATTATGTTCACATTGATGAATTGAGTTTTTATGAGCATTGCTAACTAACATTCTCACAGAAGGCCAGGGGCAAGAGCCTGCAAGTGTTTCTGGTCCGTAAGTAAATGATAAAAAACAAGAGAGAGAAAGGGAAAAAATGGTAGTGTTTAAAGACAATTTGCCATGGAGGGATAGTTAAATCATTTGGCAGTGCCTTAATATTTATAATTCTAAGACTTTCCATAAATTATTACAAATACCCTGCTTATAACAAGCAAAAACATGGAAAAAATCCACACATTATTTTTCTCTGTGGCACAGAATATCCTTGAAAAATTGTTCGACATTTTGACAGGTAACCATTGACCAGAACACAACATGGGGTAGTTGAAGTATGCCCGGCGTTAATAAACCCAGCAATTTTATACTATAATGTGGAAAACCCACAGCAATTGTAGCTTAAATTCCAGCTTGGTATTTCCATAGATACAAAATAGATTTTTTTTTAATCTCCAGAAACCCTATCCTGGTTATGAAGCTAAGCCATGTGGCATGAGTTAAATAAATGAGAGCAATCTTTCACAAAAGACTAACAGAAATCCTTCTAAATGGTGGGTGGGGAGATACCCAATGTTCATACGAGAAATGACGATTTTCTCCAGTTTACATGTAAAATTGGTTCTTCTCTCAGGCTTCCGTGCCCCTTGCATTTACCCTTTTATTCTGCATTTCATTTAAAACAGCTGAAAAAGAGGGCAGGCTTTCCCTGGGAAGACACATTTAATTTTCCTATTCCCACATTTCAAAGCTCTAATTCCAAATCTACTTAAAATGATAAACCTGCTTAGGTGGTAGAGCCACTAGTCAGTATGTATTTACCTAAAAGGCAACTAAACAGAAATTTTACAAGATAAAATAGTGAGGAATATCAGTAAAAATCCATGTTTCTCGGCTCACTTTAGAACTGTGATCCTCCTCCCAAAAGACAGATTGCTACCTTTGATAAGGTACAATCTTACTCTCTTAAGTCTTACTGAAAGTCAGGAGAAAATTCTAAACCTCTTCACGGTAGCCTGCCAAAATGTGTCAGACACATCACCTCTCAACGCAAAGACACCACAGCACAAAGAAGACACTTGGCATTATCCCTTGAAAATGCACACCTTTCGGAGGAGCAAATGGGAAGTGTAGTCTGTTAAACACCATATGTGAGGGAGCCGCACCACTCTCATTTCTCCTTCCAAAAGCGCCAAGCTGCTACCTCACTGCGGTGTGTGTGCCTCCAGGGGGAAATCAGTGACAGCTGAGTGTCTACCTGGCCCTGATGTCAGTTGGCTTGTTGACCACATGAGTCTACAGCTCAATATGATACTGGGCTTGAGTGACCTCGGGGAAATAGAACGCCTGGGCCTTTATGTTAATTTAGCATATGTGAAACTTGTGCAAACTTTCCAGGAGCTGCCATTGCCCTTGCACTGTGGGTAAAATGAGGAGACTGGGTTTGTGATCTTTACATACGGGAAGAGGCAGAGGCAGGCAAATTTCTACGAAAATTCCGCTTGACTTTTCCTCGCAGTCCTAAAAATATACCAAATAGGTGCTTTTGTTTTATTGAAAATAAACATGGGAGAGTCGTGGCAACAAAATGCTGCCATCGCAGGTTTGATGGGCATTTTCCGTAGCAAGCATGGTACCTCTTCATTCCAGATTCTCTTTAATTGTTTAGTTTACAAGTAGTCCTTCCTTTTATCCAACCATATGTCCCCATTTTAGTTCAGAAAATACAGTAAATGCAGCGTTAAGGCAACAGGACCAACCAATTTACCTGCAAGAATTTTTCCCCCTAAGATTGTGGAAATCAGCATAGGAGATAGAGATGAAGGATTTCATCTTTAAGCAAGCACTTTGAAATAGAGTGCAATCTTTGGTGGCAAAAGTATGGCAGGCAGTGGTGTGCAGCTTGGTGCCATATTTATAGTTTCAAACAGCTAAAGGACCACCATTTTGCTCCCTAGAACTGCTGCAGCATTTTAAGCATTGCTAGAAGGCTGAAAGTTGGCTGCAGCTGGTAGAGCATTGTTCTTTTTTTAACCCATGTGATAGGTATCTTCAACAGTGTCAAACAAATTTGTAGAGCTGGTGATTAGTTGCCCAAAGAGCATAATGTATGCATTATTAATTAAAGAAGGTAAGTTTGGCTAATTGTCATTTCTATACAGTAGCAGTGCACTAAGATACATTTTAACAATCTATAAATAATTGATAATTTTTTTTCTTTCATCTTCCTTCCTAGTTTGCATAAAACTAATGACTTGGTAAATGTTACTCACTTCAAAATATTCCACCGCTTCTATGAAAATTAAACTAACACTGTAACCTTAGCAAATAAGGAGATTTTTTTTCCCCTTTATTGCAGGTTTAAAAAAAAAATAGAGGAAATATAATGCTTATAACAAAAAATGATTCTCTGAAATCCAAATGAGAATCATAAATAATACAAAATCAGCATTAAGAATGTGACTTTAAAAAATAGAATTGTCTTTAAAACTGTGAAGATACAAAGACAGGCATGATCACATAGATACACACATACCTACCTGTGTGTGTGTGTGTGTGTGTGTGCGTGTGTGCATGTGTGTGTGTGTGTGTGTGTGTACCAGCATCCCGCAAGTCTTGCATCTTCAGCTTTCAGGACCCTAAAACTATGACCGAAAGCTTTGCCCCAGGATAGCTTTAATGTCTGGAGCTGGTGTTTCAGTACTTAACCAAAAACTATATGAACAATCCTTTAAATCTCATTAGCAGAGGACACGATTTTTCTCAGGTGAAGTATTTGAGGTACTTTCTATCTACCGTGTTGATCTGGTTATAACACCTAGCTGGATACTTACAGGAAGAGATTGACTACAGCAGAAGTACCTGACTCCTCCTGTTTTTGAGAAGTTCTCTGTTATTTTTACAAATCCACAATCTGCCCGTCTGGTGTAATAGCACAAGAGCTTACTCTCTAATTTTCAGTGCAACTGAATACATTCCCAGAGTTATTGATGGCACTATAATTTTGCGTTTATTTTGTTTGGAATACATTGTGGTTTTAAAAAAGGATTTTTTTTAAGAAGACCCACAAACTAAAGTATTGCCTAAGTGACA
>NW_003852459.1:3094676-3127252 GCF_000181295.1 Otolemur garnettii
AATGCCAGTTCATAGTATACATACAAACATCTGCTTCCGTGCACAAAGGGATACAGAGCGCTTGACAGGTCTGTGTTAGCAGGGTTCGCAATGCCAGTTCTTTATGCAAAAACCCTAATGCTTCCCGTCAAGCCATTAGAAGTGATACAATCAGCCCAGGCCCCATTAAGCCATCAGTGTCCACCTGTGATAAAGATGGCCATTTGTTTTCTTAAAGCCCACTTAATGTCTGCTTAACTCAATTTGTCAGGAAATGTAGAACAATTTCCTCACAGCCTGAAATTTGGTAGTGGTTCAAAGTCAAAAGGCCAGGTCTAGTCCTATTCAAATGATATAATAAACAGTCTTCAAATCGAAATCTCCCTTGAGAAGTAGATGTTTACTTTTAAAAAAAAAAAATTATTAGCTGGAAAAGAATAACATTTGCATCCTTTATTATTATTATTATTTTTTATTTCTGAAGTCCTGGAATATGTCTACCAGTGAGAAGGACTGTGCTGGATTATATGAGAAAATAACTTTATTCTTTTTTCAAATTCAAACAGAAAATGATTTTAGAGAGAACAGAAGAGTCTCTGCAAAGCTCTGGTCTTTCACCATAGCAATCCCTTCTGACCTTTTTAAAGAATCCCATTGCAATATGCACAAATTTGCTTTTTCGTCTAATTCTGTTTTAAAATTTCCCATATTGTTTACATTTATCAGAGATCAATGTTACCTTTTAATGTACCTTAAGACTAGAAATTACATGACATTTTCTGAAAATATTTTATTTTGAAAATGAAATACAGGGGCTGACTTTGCCCCACCCCAAATCCCTTTTAAGCACATGGCCAATTTCCTATGTTAAGATATCTGGAGAGCAGAAAGGAATCAGAAGACATTTCCAACATTAACCAACAGGGGGCTCTCTTAAATATTCCATATACACCAGCTTCCTGCTGTTTCATACGAGTTGTCCATACAACTCTAACGCCAATTTTCACTAAAAATTAAGCTAAAAACTTTGATTCTTGCTTGTCCAACAACTTCCACATTCAAAATATTTAACTTTTGGTTCCCTGTGTTCCTGCTTTAGTAGAACTGGTAGCTAGCTGCTAATGTGAACTCTAATTTATCAGCTCACTCTGAGCGGAAGGTACACTGAAGAACTGAGTCAATTGTCTGGATAATTTAATCAACAGATATTAATTGGGCATCTAATACATGCAGAGCAACTGAGGCAAAATTGAAGTTTAGGGATATAAATCAGCTGAATAACCACCTCATCTCAATCCTTTTCTCTCCAAGTAGAAAAAACTTTAATGATCTATTTTCCAAAGAAGAAAAATTGATCTGGGTAAAAGGCCCAGGCAGCAGAATAAATTGTGTATCTCAACGCAAATTTTTTGAAATAAATAGATGCCTGTTTTTTTACTTAGAAATATCACCATGGCATCTTACCCATGAGCTAGCATTGTGTATATAGTGTATATTTTCCACTCCTCAGAGGCTCAGTCCACTAGGTAATAAAATTCCCTAAGAAAGGATTTGATTGAGGAAGAACCAGAAATTAGGATATGATACTAGACTGTATTTACATACTTTGCACTGCAGGATCTTTGGTCCTACTTCAGCTTGCAAATTTATAGTCTTATAGCATTTTATGTCTTCTGTACTTTCTCTCTGAAAATGCCCCTACACCAAATACTTTCACCCAAGAGAAGAAAGTGGCAAACTCAGACTTTGCTTTCTTGATTCTGGAATACATTCACTAAATAAAAGATTAACTGCAACAGAAATACCTAGAGGAAAGTCGAGTACATGATTTCCCTAGAAATGATTTGATCTGTGAAAAAAAATAGTTTATCTTTCTGGTACATAGACCAGACTATATAGGTTATCATCTTACCAAACACAGAGAATTACTTTTATTATAAAAATAACACAAGCTCATTGTCAAAAATGTAGAAAATACATTGTAAAATTGAAAAAAAAAAAAAACCATTCCTACTCCTACTATGCAAAAATAACTTACCACAGTTAATACGTATTTCCTGTCAGTCTTTTTAACCAGCTGCTTAACAAAAGTGTAATTTTGTGGCATCTAAACAATTGTTCAAAACTTTAAATTACTTCTTTGTACAGATTTTTAAAATAACAATTTTTTTTTGAAATTAACTTGAAATATGCTAAACAGAAGAAAATAAAAGGTGTTACTTCACCACATTTTGGGGTAGATTCCCTTTTGATCTGTTTACTCTACGTTTGTTTTTCCTTAGCCTGCTTAACTTTAAGATGCCTGTAACATAGGAAAGCTCACATATAACGCCAAATTATTGGATTTTTTCAGTCTTTATCACTTTAACTGCCCCCCACTCAATTCTTTTCTACGCAGTTGTTACAGACACAAGGCATGTTTACCCTCAGCGAGAGAGGGAAACACTCTGCTGCTCTCTCTGCAGCTTTGGTTTTTAAGAGGAGAAGGGAAAACTTGTTTGATCTCTCTCTAGCGCAGCAGTCCAATAATGGTGTTTTCTAGCAAACTCCAGAATGAACAGCACTACTCATTGTCTTAAATAATCATCACATGCCCCCAGAGCTTTCACCCGAACCATGAAGAATGGACACAAGAAAGGTATTTCCTGTTACCAAGAGCTAAGTGGAAGCCGGGGAGAAATAATCCAATGGGGCCCGAGTTTCAGATCCCAACTGAAGGGGCTTAGTTTTGCTTACAGGATCTCAACTCTTGAGTTACAATTTTGGATTCATCACTTAGTAGACTGACATAATCCTTCAAGTAAACTTTACAGGATAATTGTGTTATTATAAATTAAATCTTTGCATAGATGAGACTGTCTTTCTGTTATCTTAATATGCAAAACACAATTTTGAATGTGCACAATTTTAGGGCCACAACATTTTTTTTCCTTATAAACTCAGTAGATACTGCTTCATTTTGTGGGGGTTTGTTTGTTTGTTTGTTTTTGTTTTAGGATTAGTAAGAAAAGTCTTAGGAAAGCCTGAATGTTTGTTTATATAGTCCTACTGTTGTTTTTTTTTGTTTTTTGTTTTTTGTTTTTTTGAGATAGAGTCGCAAGCTGTTGCCCTGGGCAGACTGCTATGGCATCACAGCTCATAGCAACCTCAAACTCTTGGGCTCAAGCAATTCTCTTGCCTCAGTTTTTCTATTTTTAGTTGAGACGGGGTCTCACATTTTGCTCAGGCTCATCTTGAACTTGTGAACTAAAGCAATCCACCCACGTTGGCCTCCCAGAGTGCTAGGATTACAGGCGTGAGTCACTGTGCCAGGCCATATAGTCCTACTTTTATCTGAATAATGCTCTATCCTTGTCATTTGAAAGTTTGCCAGAAAATATCAAGACACTTTATCTATTCAATGATATTTCCTTAGAACCTAGCTGATATTTTCAAGATTGAAATAAGTTTTTTTCAGGGTTTTTTAAATTTGGTTTGTTTGTTTTTTTGAAACAGGTTCTCTCTCTGTTACCCCAGCTAGAGTGCACTGGTGCCATCACAGCACACGTCAACCTCAAATTCCTGGGCTCAGGGAGTCCTTTTGCCTCAGCCTCCAGAGTAGTTGGGCCTACAGGCGCGTGCAACCATGCCTAGCTAGTCTTTTCTGTTTTTAGTAGAGATGGGGTCTTGCTCTTGCTCAAGCTGGTCTCCTCCAACTCCTAAGCTCAAGTGATCCTCCCACCTCAGCCTCCCAGAGTGTTAGAATTAAGAGGTGTGAGCCACTGCACCTAGCTTGAAATAGGTTTTTAACTCACAGGAGCTGTCTTTAATTTTGTCCTTGGTTACTGTGTATTTTTCATCATTGTGGTTTCTTCCTCTCATATAGATATAAATTATAAATAATCTCTCAGCTCTCTGACTTCCAACATGTCTTCTTCCTCATCAGTTTTATGTCTCATACTTTGGGAAAAATTTCTCAAGTTTTTCATCCATATCAGTGACCTAATTTTTCTGCAGTAACAATTTGACCTTTGATGCAAAATTTAATTTTGTTTTGCATGTTTGGTTTTCACACTTTTCTTCAAGTCCTTATCTTTTCATATTACCTTTACATCTTACCTTATCCTTTCCCGATGACTTGCTAATCCTTTTCATTCAACTCTTTGGTGTATCAAATCTGATCACTAAATAGTTTCCTAGTTGTCTAGTGTCATTGTGAGAGTTCTGAACTTCTTCTGAGCATTGTCTTCTTACTTGAAATGAGTTTTTTTCATAGGTCATACATTCTTAGAAATTTCATTATTCATCTCAGAAGGTAGCAATGTATCCAACATTCTAGTCATATCATGTTTTACCCTTTGTTTCACTTCTAGCCTAAGCTTTGCCTTGGAGCTACACTAGGATGACAAATTGATAATCGCAGCTCTTACATGAATCTTCATCTAATGTGTCTGTTCTCACAGGACCCCATTACCTCCTCCCCCAACATGGAATTGTTTCTCTCCCCAGTTCCTTGACTCTCTGGCACTCTAAAATATGAAGTATATAAAACCCTGGAATTCCAAGACTTTATTCCAAAAGAATTTTGCAAGTCTCAACACCCTACCTCAAACTTTACCTGGGGAAGTGTAATTCCTAAGGTGACGGTGCCATTAACAGGACTTCCTTTCCACCTTCTTTCTACAATGTGCTCAGTTATTGTGTGAAAATTACCACCTTTAAATTATCTCCATTCAAAGAGTAATCTTGATCTGTAGTTTAGAAAGAGAGGGGATTTGTGGGGAGCAGAAGGGAAGCATTTACCCTACTCTAAACAGCATTAGCTGTGTAGGAAGGAAAGGGCTACCCAGTTTTCTGGTTGGCATAGGCTTTGAGGTTTCGATTCTAAAAATCAGGCAATTGAAGAAAAATAAGAATGCTTCTATGTGCTTTCAGAAAGGTGGACTCTCTTTCTTGTTCAATAGCTCAGCCAGTTCCAACCACTGGCATTTTCCAATTAAGTCTAATATGTCTTCCAGTAAATTATTCTTTAATTTTTTCACTATGTTGACTGTCAGTCCTTGCTTAACATGTTTTAAGAATTCTAGTCTATTTTCCTCAAGCATATTTAGTGACAAGTTTCAAGAAATGATTAGGTGTCGCCAACCAGATGCCATCAAAACCAAAAGTCAAGATTTAGATCAGCTCTTTCTGGAGGGCATCACATTTCAAGTTTTCATTCAAATTCTTCTCTGGGGTGTGACCCCTGCCTATGGCTTCTTCTTTATATTCGTGTCTTTACCTAGAAATGATAACAGGCCTGAGAGGAGGATATTTATTTTTAGTGCTGCCATTTGCAAGGACCTTTGAGCTTCTAAGAAGATGCTTAGGATCACAAAATGTAAGTCAATCATTTTATTGTAATGACAGATTTCAGAGTATTATTTTTCCATTTGGGGGATTTTTTTTCTTTTCACTATCTAAACCACACCTTGGTTCTTTATGAAAAGAATTTTGGATTTTACATCATAGAAAAAGTTTCTCTTGGCTTGCCTTGCTGGTAAGGAGGTGTGTGAATGGTCTCAAGTTATACATTTGCAGAGGAAATACCATCCAGATGCTCAAGTCAGCCTTTTCTTGGCAGACAACTAAGAAGTATACCAAAACTGAATCTGAAATCTTTAACAAAAGAATTCCAAAAGCTCTGACTTTGGAATGGACATTAATTAAATGAAATAGTCATATCCCCTATGATCAGAGTTTAACTACTATTAACCAGAGTTCACCACACAATTAACACTTTGAACTATTAACAAACAGAATTATAGCAAGAAATTTTGAGGTTAGAATAGTGGATGAGCATATTCCCTTTCCCAGCTCACTGTCCCTCATCTTTAAAAAAAAAAAAAAGAAAGAAAAAATGTACCATTCCGGTCATAACGAACTGTGCAGATTTTGTTTTCAGAGCGGTATTTGCCATTACATATTGCACATAATGTATGGCACTGTTAGGAGGAAAAAATTGGAGTCAAAGTGGCTGGAAAGTTAGGTCTGCTCTGTAGCACTGTGAGATTGTTGACATCTGCCGAGGTTGGAGCGCTCAGTAAGCAGGAAATGGGGTGTCACTCTGAGTGGTAGTTTACCATTATCCTGGCATCCTAATGAAGTGTCTGCAGTGCACAGAGCTTCTGGATGGCATCTTAACGCACGGCTAAGCAAAAGCACTTCTCTCCCTGTCACTGTCATCCATCTGCCTGCACCCTACTGTAGCCAATGGGATGGAACCATGCTACAATGTGCTATAAGCCATTTAGAGTTGCACATTGCATAATCAGTCCCATCAAATATGTAAAAAATGGCTATTATTGGTTATTTTCCTCCAAACTCCGGCACCTGGAGTTTGATACATGAAAGTTAAACTTTTCCAAGGGCTGCTTTTTGCTATTAATTCTCCGTCCTCATTCCACTCCATCTAAATGGGAATAAGTTGCAACCTCATTGTCTTGAGTCTTGTTAATGGATTGAAGAAGTTGTATGAATATTCATTAAAGACTTCCCTGTACATCACACTTGGTGCAGCCATCAATTTACCATATAATGGAATGGTCATTTTCTTAGCAAGAATCATTTTTAAGAAAAGGGCAACTGCAGTTGCAGATTGGTTGTTTTCATCTTAGAGCACAGGGAGAGTTTGAGGTCTTTCAATAGATTCCTTTAAAGATACAGTGCATTTCACCAAGGACATTTGCATTTGAAGCTGGCATTGTCAATGCCCCATGATTCAATTTGGTGCTGTAATATTACCTCCGATGAAATTCACATGCAGTGGAGAAGAGAATGCTTATTACTAGGAGGCAGAAGTTGAGCAGTGTGTGTGAGTGTGTTTGTGTGTGTGTATAATCCTCCCGAAACTTCTGGATAAGGCTGCACAGCACCTGGGGCTTTCATGACAAGAATTGAAGTGGTCACAGAGTTGAGGAGTTTTCTGTAATAGAGGCAACAGCAATCTGCTCAACTGAGGGAGGGGAAAGGCAGACAGGGTAGAGTTAGATAAACAAAAGGGCATAACATAATTTGGTTGCATCAGGAATTTTTTCACAGACATTAAAACTATGGTAAACATAACAGCAGGGAAGCTTGCACTGCAGCACAGTGGGAAGCTTAAAGCGTCTGCCGGCGCTGTGCCTGGCTCAACCACTAGAAGTCTCTGACTTTCATTAGTACTCAACAATTCAGCCAGTTCCCCAGCAAAGAGAAAAATCCGAGCGGCAAAACCCCTCACTAATTATTGTAAATGCTCCCAGGTTACAGTAGTTGGGGGGCAATGATGGCAAGATGGTGTTTAACTAGAACAAAAGAATCATTCTAAAATAAAAAAGAATAAAAGGGCTTGTTTGTTTCTGTTTGCTTTAAATCAGTGTAGCCCTTCATTTGGTTGGTCAAGCGCAGTATGTTGGAATATTAGGCCACCATTTTAAAAGGAAATTTTGGAAGTTTGAACCAAATTTGTCCACAACTCCTTTTGAGTAATAAAATTACAGGTTAATTTCACAAACGACCCTCTTTCGTTTAGCCTCCAAATTTATGCAAGCGTACTTCACTAGTCTCTGCAATTGTTTCCTTTGGAGGAAATTTGTAATAAAACAAAAAAAAGAATACAGAACCAAAAGTAACAAGGGAGACAGAGTAACTAATGCACGCCGCTGCAAAATACTGCTAAAGTCTCTTCTTTTTCAAGAATGTATAATTTGAGAAAAATATTAGACTTCTTCAGAGGGAGAGAGACCTACTGGTGATGCCCATAAACATTTAAAGTGATAGATTATTTTAAATGGAATTATAGGTGTTTAATTATGCTAAATCCAGATTCAGGAATCTGTCTCTTCCTTCATATCCCCCCAGCTGCTGTGAGCAATACAGCACATCAGCGTTCCTTCATGTGCGAATGTTTTTCCAGAACTCATTTGCAAAAGAGTCGAAGCAATATTAAACACCACATCCAAACCTCTTTGAAAGACACAAAGAAATGGGAAAACACATCAGAACTAGACCATTGAGAAAATTCTCCTTTCAAATTTACTGTTTGCTTCACATGCTGGTATAAAATATCCCACCAAGTCCCGTTTGTGATCCATGTGAAACAATCTTGATTTGCTTAAATTGTCACATTTTTCTTGCGCATTTCTTTCTAAATGCAAAAATGGCAAAGAATTCTCCTCCCTCTTCATTATAAAAGTATAGAATTTCTGGCTTGTTTATTCCTAATGGAACACTTGAGAAAGGAAAAAAATATACAAATATCTCTTTCAGAAGATTAGTTGTCTCAATCTTCTTAAAAGAGAGGATTTCTTCTCCGTGGTAAACAAGTTGGGCTTTTCACTGTAATTTTCCATTGTCAAATTAACACATTTCACTTCACTGACGTGGTCCCACAGTTGGAAAGCATTACACCCTTTAATATCCTTATTTCTTCTCTCCTGTGTATTAGTGTATGTCTTTAGGACATTGATAGTTAGGGGCAGAATCTAAGCATCTTTTCAAACGAATGTGTTGGAGGAACCTTCTCCTTCATTGTTAACTTCCTGAAACAGAGTCTGAAAAAACTTACCCTCTAACAAAATAAAGCTAGTATACTCCTCAGGAGAACACATCTCCAAGCTAAAGATGTCAGGCAAAACATGGCGTAAGTGTTTTGAAATCGTGCATAAGGCATGTTGTCTGATCTACTGGTAAACATTCTACAGACAAGGTCAAGAATGAAGAAAAGTCTGACCATTAAGTCAAAAGAGAGAATAACCATTTTTTTAAAAGCAGATGATTTATCAATTTTAATTTCTAGAGTCCTTTTACAGAATGTATAGGAAAGTTCCCCAAATACAGTGAAAGTGTATCTGTATGTACACCTGCCATCTGTGTGTTTCTTCAAAAATTATATTAAAAGTGTTAATGAAAAACGGCTAATATCCTCAAGAAACTATAAAAAAAGAAGGGTAGGAGAGAGGAAAGCAAGCCATGGCAAAAAAATCTAGGCTCAGCAGCTTTCTGGGGGAAATGGTGAAATGTGACTATGTGATTTATAATGAGAAAAGGTATCTACAACATACAATTTTCTACCTAGCTGCAAATAATAATTCATAGTGATGTCCCTTCCAGATAAAAGACCTTTGCTATGTAGGACCCATGTGGTAAAATGATCATGATAAATGTCAGACCAGTGCAGGTAACGGCTTTACAAACCATTAAGATTAGCTGGCTCTTTTTTCCGATGATAACAGTAACCATGCTGTGACTCTATGTGGTAATAATATCTCAGCCCTGATAAATGCCAGAGCCAGGCAGAGGTGTTTATCATTCCCAGTTCAGAAATGCTGACTAAAGTTACCACATGTTGCCTGTTTTTCTTCTTTTACAATAGTCTCAAAATTATTAAAAAAAAAAAAAAAAGCTGAATCATAAAATTATTTTATTGCCCATTTCTTAAAGGATTTTAATGCTTGTTTAATTAATAACTTTCACTTGCTCTTTGGGTCGCTGTGTGGCCGTCAAATTAACTTGCCAGGCATGCAGTCTACCATGCTAACATCTCCCACCCTCTTCAGAGGATGTTTTGTTCAAAATGAATAGTTATGGATAAAGTTTAATATGCTTTCTTTTAAAAAATAGATTTCAACCCAAAAGACGGGGAAAAGTTTTCTTAGTTCACATTATTCCTAATTATGATATAGCTCTTAGTTGTTTTCAAGTGAGATTTTTTTATTATCCTATAAATTTCATTTGTTTACCAATGGAAAGAGTCAGAACATTAGACACTTACATTAAAATCTTCAAACCTTGAAAAGTATTCATAACATTTCCAGCCTTATGAAAATGTACAAAGATAATGCTTTATATAAATAGCTACTTGAGTATTTGAAATGGATTACTGGTTTGCAATAAGAAAGATGTTAAATGACTCAAAATGGTCTTTAAAAAAAACAAAAAACCTTCCAAACCAGATATAAATGCATAAACATAATATCAAGAAAATTTTCATGGAAGAATTGAATTTCAAAGAAGTAAACCAGTGAGCTTTATTTTCTCAGCACAGACTACCACCTAAAGATGAATTAGTGTCATTTGTAAGTTACAGAAATGTACTTGGCCACCATGACACCTTTAAAATTACTTTGAAGAACAAGAAATTCTGGGGAGGACAATAGGATCATGCTTTTCCTGTGAAGATTGCTGCTGGAGTGTCAGCCACTGCCTTGTTCTTCAGTTCAAACAAATAGGGGCAGTGCAACAAAACTGAGGGGGGCAAAGTTTGGTGTGAGAGCCAATTTCAGGGCAATGAATTTTAGGGAATGTTATCATTCTAAAATCACTTGCACCAAAGCAATCAATAGCCTCTATTAAAAGAACTTAGAGCCTTAAACTTGAATACAGTTTCCAAACCTGCCCCTAATGTGAGATCGACATATCAGAAGTCACAGATATAGTGGCACAGACATAGTTACTTGTAAAAGGACAGATATCACTACTTTCCTGAATGTATTTTGAATGTGTGAAGAAATTAAGTTTAATTCATATCTGAATTACTTTGAATTTTGGGAGGGAAGAAATTATGAGCTAATATCTCAGAAGCTTTTGGCTTAAACAGTCAAAGATGATCCCTTAGTCAAAAGAAAGATACAAACTTAGATGATCCCTTCCATCAAAAGAAAGATACAAACGTCACTGATACCATACTGCGTCATGCCCATGTTTAATATATACTCCGTATTATGACCTATTTTATAATTTATCTGCCCCTCTGCATGGTACAATGACAGCATGCCAACAAACTTTGTGTATGTAGGACATAAGCCTTAATAAATGTGTTTAATACTCTGTAAATTATTTATGAAATAAATATTTTAATTTTAATAATTTCATACTTATTATTGCTTAATATTTTGATGCAGCAATCATCTGACTCCTTTTCTGAATGTATTTATCTTCATTTATTCTTTATGAGGTTTTTGTTTCTAGTCCTTATCTTAAACATTGTTATTGTTATTAAATTTTAAGCCTTTTAATTATGTGAAGGCAAAAAGTAGAAACCTAATAAACACATGTAAAAAGAAAAAATAGTTTCATACTTGTTCATTGTGAAGAGCAGAAGTAGAGGTGGAAGGAAGCAGAAGTAACACTTCACAAGACTGCTCTTAGCAATGCTTCTACCAGCATGCTCTGGGCGGCCTAGTTTCTCCTGTACCAGGAGCAGACTGCCCATTTAAAAAGTGCTAAAGTGTCCAGGGAGCTGAAGCTTTCCTCATTTGATGGAGTTGTGGACTCATGCCGATAAACTGGCCAGCATGTTTTATGACACTGACATTTCTTGTCTATGGAGAGTTCCCATTTTTTAAATTTTTTCTAAAAGGGCTGGATTATTCAAAGAACAAACAAACATTAATATTTGCTAGGAGAAGAAACTATGAGTCCAAGAAAATCTGATGTGAAGATGGGAAGATCAGATTTAATTGTCAGGGAGCCTCGGCAGAGAAAGGAAGGAGTCACATCTGAGTCATGTAGATTCCACTTCCTCCCGGGTCTAACCTGCAAGTAACCATCTCTCTTCTCAAGTCGAACTGTTCTCACATAGTTGATCAACATCTAAAGCCAAACTACCCAGCTGTCTTCAGACTTTGAGAATGTGGCTTCCTTTCAATTAAACATAAAATATGGCTTTTCTGGGCTTTTTAGAGGGGAACACAGATTCTTGAAAAATTGCAAATTGTCATCTACAGGTTAGCCTTGTGGTCATGGTTATTCCTTATTTATGATGCAATGACACTTCTATTTGTAATATAGTGTATCTACTTATGAATGACAACCAGTCTTTGATAATTGGCACCATTCTATGTATTTACAGAGCTAACACATACTGGGTCCTGCTCCTATTGTTAGAAAAGCATAGTAGAAAGTAAAATTTAGAGCTTCACATGGATTCAGAAACAACCAGAAGCTATGAGTAGTCATCTATTAGAGCTGAGAGGACAACTGGAAAGAAAGATTTTAAAGAGAAGGGGTGCTTACAGTTACGGATCACTTACTATAAGGTGCACTTACATGCATTAAAACATTTAATGCTGCAAAAGAATGAGCTGTGTATAATTTTTCTGTACTTTTAAGCAGAGAAGTAGAAGCATCAAGAGGTCAAGCATCTTGCCCAGAATCATGGAGCAGAACAAGAATTCTAACCCATTTCTTTCAGACTCCTCTGTAATATACCACTTCTCTTATTTACAACATGAGTTTGAAATATGTGTATATTTGTATCTATTTGTGAAGTTTAAATGTGTCCCTGAAGCATCTATCTCTTCCTAAAGTAACTATAACTATTTAAAAACATTTATCATGCAGTTATTGTCATCTTTTGGATGACTCCTCGACCTCCCAACTCATGTTTTGTCATTAAAAAGCATATCCTCAAAGATTTGTATTCAGTCATAGGGCATGCTGAGACAAATAAAATGTCCTCTGAAGACACTCATTCCTCTTCCATGCAAAGGCAGTCTCTAACTAAATTCGGAAATGGCCATGACACAAGAAGTATAAAATTGAGTAGAAACTGGAGAATCCCTTTCTTCCAAATATGGCCCTGACATAGAGTGGCTACCATGTTTTTCACATAGCATGCATTAAACATTTCAGAATAACTTTCAGAAGCAGAACAGCTGGGAAACCGCTAACTAACCTCCTTAAAACAGTGGGATACAGTTGTCCTTTAAGACTTGCAGACAAACGAGATGAATAGTTACTCCCTGTCCATTGGCTACTGGGAGAATCTCATCTTTTCTTCCTCAGGGTGAACCTATATAAAAAAAGCAGAATTTGTTCTGAAATGTGATTTAACATGTAGCTATAAATAAGTTAAGAAAAATAAGGGGATAGATGATAAGGCCAGAAAAGTATCCAGCGTAATCAGGTCCAAGGTTCTTCTGTGTGCAGAACTCTTTCCATTGTGGATATAACTTTATCTTAGCTCTTTTCTAAAAGGCATTCGGTTGTAAATGTGCTTGTTTTAGTAACATTTCATGCAGTAAATGCAAGTGTAACTATCGTAAAACACATTTTGAAAAAAAATGTGCCCTCAACGTCACGAATGGGGGGAAACTCTAAAGCTGCATTCTTCCTATAACATTAAGGGCTATTTCACACTGTGTAGATGTTACTTCTACTAACATCTAAGTATTTGAAGAAGCTCAGGTGCAGCAATGAATGAGTTTGGTAAGTTTGGGAACATGGGGGCAAGTGGGTAAAGAGTGAGCATGAATAAGAAACAATTTGGAATCACTGTTGGACAGAGGAAATGAGCCACTACAGGACAATTTCATAGCAGTTATGGGTTCACAGCTCAGAGACCAAAGGGGCTGGTTGGACATAGGTGAGGAAGTAAAACAAAGATAATAAAGAGCACAGAACAGGTACAAAAATAAACCATAGTGGAGTAAGGGTAGGCACAAATGTGACAGAAAAGGGAAAGAATTAGGGGGTCATTTTGGGGGGAAGGTTTTGTATGAGTTTCTTAGTGTACAATTTACCTAAGAGATTCTCTAATCCTCCATGTAGAAAAAGTTCCTTCCCAGCCCCCCCGCCCGCCCCAGTCATAATGTAAAAAGTTAGAGATCTCGCAAAGTCTTCTCAGAACTTGCAATGCTTCACAATAATGAGAAACCATATGCTGAAGGAAAAATATTAATAGAAAATGCTGTCTTTCAGATGCTCACTGAATCAACTGCAGACAGTTGATGCGTCTTCAGTAAGCTGTGTATGAATCTTAGCTCATTAACCACTCCTGTATTATGTATGCTGATTCTCATTCCTAATATGACACATCAATAAACCAGATCTGAAAAGGTGTCATTTCGATTTTAATGTATCCAATTGTATTTTAGATATTCCTCCACTTAGAAGTGTGTTATTTCCTGATTTTACAAGCTATGGAAGAGTGGGTGTGGTATTGATTTGAATGGGAAAACACTGCTTTCCTATAACCTTTTCTAAAGAATTTTGTTCTGATTATGTTGTAAGAAAAATAAATTGTTCCTCCTTCACAATATTTCAGCCCTCTCTAAGCCATCATGCGGTTCCCCCTCTAGAACAGAAGCATAACTTAGCCACAAATATGCACATGCCACTGTCCAATTGTCTGATTCTAAGTTGGTGTGAAGGAGAAAAAGAGAAAAATACTTTATTTTTCATGCAGAATGTTTCTTATAGGCCGACTTGAAAACCATCATATACTTTTCTGAGGATATTCATTCATAACTGGGCTGCCCACCAATCAGATCATCTATATTTCAGCTTAGCACAAAGTATTCAGGGTGTTGGGCAGTGCCAGGCTACCATAGCAATTATATTTTCACCAACTGGCACCAACTCAGTTCAAGAATTAGCAGCCACAGTCTGAATGTCACTGCAAGCAGATAGTATGCTAATTTCTAGAAATAAAAGGTGAACCAGACCCAGCACAGACCTCAATAAAGGTGGGGGGGGGGAAGGTGAACATTTATAGAGTACTATAAGTTTTACTAGTAATTGTGCTTGGTACGTTACATACTATCTTGTTTATTCCATAAAACTATCCTTTTAGATATTATTCAAAGAGAGTAAGAAACTTGTCCAAGACCACATAGCTAATAAAAAGCTGTTGCAGAATTCAAACCAAGGTTCATCTATTCCAATCCACATTCTTGTCTTTCATTAATTCACTAATTCTTTCTTTATTTATTTATCCCACTACATGCCCATATAAAAGCTGCCTAACTTTATAGGAAAATTCCCCCTTTATTGGGGTGGGGAAGAACTGACAGGCATTCAAGCAGTGGAAATACCAACTGTTGTGTAAGTAGAATATTCCAAGTGCAATGGAACACAGGAGAAAGAGAATGGCCTCTATCTAAGAAAACTTATAATTCTTTTACTGGTGACTTAACAAACTTGGTAATGTTTTAATTCCTGCTCAAGCACCATGTCAATGACCTTGTAAATTCAAGTTCTCCAATTATGCAATGCTCAAGCTTTTCTAAACCCACCCTGACTTTAGGTTCCCTAAAACTAAGGTTTGCTGGATACAGCCATTAAGACAACTCTCCACTTATTGTCCAGCAATTTGCAGTTGCCACTTCTATAGCCCTCAATGTTAACTTACTCTTTTTTTTGAGATTCTGACCTTGACCTGATTATTACTATAGTCAAAGACTTCAGTGAAATTAGTAAGGTCTCTTCTCCGCCCCTTCCCATATTATTTTTGTTGCTTGAAACAAATATTTCACCAGATCCCAATCTATGCAGAATGTATCACCTCCTTGAATATATACACGTGTGTGTGCACATGTGTTTATATGTGTGTGTGTTTATATATATATATATGTGTGTGTGTGTGCATGTATTATATGATCATTGTTGTGTGGTATTAGCTTTTGATGGTTAGATGCAAGGCATTCAAGCACCCCTAACAGCTCTGTCCTTGGCACACCAATTTCAATCTCACCTTTTCTAACTTGTTCTACCTTTTTTTCTGGGTTTATGGTATTTTACAGGCCCCAGCTGGTCATGTGAAGCACCACATCTTCTTACCACCCTTACGCTACAAGGGGGCTTTGTACTCCTTGGCAGAAAAGATTAGGTCTGGCGTAGACGAGGATGTTGCAACTTTCTTTCTCTTCTCTCTGCCCTTTGTTTCTTTCATTTGCAGTTGTCTAAGCCATATTATGTTGGAACTCTTCTAAGAATAACTGCAATTTTGAAAGCTTTGACTGTGGGAGGCATTATTTATAGGTCTTTGTGGTTTTAGGAGGAAAAAGAAAAGCTTCCAAGCAGAATTCTACTAGGAAGACTGCCCCCACCCCACTTTAGCCAAATACCATCTTCTTCAGGATATTTTCCTATCATTCCTTATAAAAAGTTTCTTTTGTAACAATGTAGTAAAGAAACTGCCAGTTTGTAAGCTAACTCTTCCTTACCCTACTATACAAAGTTTATGTACCTACTGACAGAAGATCATGAATTGGGCTTTTGAAAGTACATCTTATTAGGAGGTGTGTATGGTCTTAGCATCAGAGATCCATCCCCAAAGGCTTCTTTTCTATGTCCAGGAAACCCACAGGCAGGCAGTACAGGATGGGTCTGACTACTCGACAGAGGCAGGGCAGCTGTTTCTGTGTGTTCCACTCTGCAGAGCTTTCATTGTTAACATCCCCTAATACAGCCATTCCATCTATATTCAAAGAGGCAGAAAGGAAAAAAGGCAAAAAGGCCAAAGAGTTAAGTCAGCTCATAGTGGGCTTCTCAGAAGGCCCCTCCAACTCTGTCACTTCAGTCTCATTGGCTATATTCAGTCCCATGGTAAGTCCAGGTGAAATCCGGCCCTTTCACCTGGAAAATGGGCCCTTTGCCTGGGTATATTGCCGTCCTGTCCGCAGTGAGACTGTCTTGCTAAGGAAGAAGAGAATGGATGTTTAGTGGGTGTCTGCCTTATAAATTATTCTCTTGAATATCACCTTTCCCACCGGTGACCTCTTTAGAATCATCAGAGACTATGTGCTAAAAGTGAAAAGCATAGAAAAGAAAGCTGTCTAAATCAGGGTACACAAAGTGTTTATGTCCCATCAATAATCATATATCTAGCTGGGAAGGACCTGATTAATACTCTGAAAAGATGAATTCACTAGGAATTAGTGTTCTAAGTAACTCAATTCTTATTCTGCCAACCATGCCTATAAAAGGGGGGAAGAAACCAAAACACAAAATAAGGGAAGGCATTCTATGTTCTGTGCAGTTTTGAACAACTTCCTATTTTAAGAAATGTATATGGGCAGGTATTATGCTATTTTGATTTTTGTGTTTTACATTCTCTTATTTTATACGTGTGTGGGAAGAGTTCTTTTTTTAAGAGTTTCATTCTGTTGCCGAGGCTAGCATGCCATGTCATCATATCTCACTGCATCACAAACGCCTGGGCTCCAGCAATCCTCCTGTCGGAGCCTCCTTGGTAGCTAGAACTATAGGCATATACCACCACACCTGGCTCATTTTTTCTATTTTTAGTAGCGACAGGGTCTAGCTCTTACTCAGGCTGGTCTGGAACTACTGGGCTCAAGCATTCCTCCCACTTCAGCCTCCCAGAGTGCTAGGATTATAGGTGTGAGCCACCACACCCAGACTTATTGTCTTATTTTAAAACAAACCAAAATATGTTAGAGAGAAAGGATGACATAGAAGCAATAAAAATAATCATTGCCCTTCCACAAAATCAAACATACAATAAAATATGTGTAATCAGATTGCATTGTGTGTCCTGCTTAGTTTCCTACTACTGTTGTAACTACAACTCAAACTCAGTGCCTTAAAACAACACAAACTTACCTTACAGTCCTGGATTTTAGATGTCTGAAATCAGTTTTATTGTGCAAAGATCAAGATGCTGGTAGGCCTGTGTCACTTCTGGAGACTCTGTTCCTTGTCCTTTCTGGCTTTTGGAGGTATCATCATTCCCTGTTTTCTTCTCTGCTCCCATTGGCACATTGCCTTCTCTCTCTGACTCAACTTCCCGCTCTGCTTCTCTCTGACAAAGATCTTAGTGATTGCATTGGGCCTACCAGGATAATTCTGAAAATCATACCTTCCTCAAATTTCTCACTTAATCACATCTGCAAAATCCCTTTTGGAAAAGTAGAGTCACATGTTCTGTGGATTAGGGCAGGGATAGCTTTGTAAGGCCATTATCCACCCTGCCACACCTTATAAAATAGGAAATTTAAGAAAACTGACAGAATACCTGATCTTAACAGGAAGATCACATCAAAGTCACATTGTTTTTGCCTTTGAGTTACCCTGGTCTAATTCAAAGTCATAATTAACTCATAATAACCCAGTTGAATACACATATTTCCTTTGGTCACTGATTAGGACTTTCAGTTGCTAAGACTTAGTTTGAAATTCTTCTAAGAAAATTCTTTTTTATACCTATGAAATCTATGGTTTTTTCTAACCTTCTTTTTTATTTTTTTTCCAGAAAAGCAAGACAATAACACGAGAATTGAAACTATAAAGTCTCTTGTACAAAAACTCCCTCCACCAAATCGTGACACCATGAAAGTTCTCTTTGGACATCTAACTAAGTAAGTTATGAGGGCTTCTGGGAGTGTAATACTATAGTAATTTCCTAAATGAGCAGTGTTTAATTTTAATTCTCTAAGAGAGGAGTTTCCAAATCTATCCATTGTATATTTTCCACCTCCCCTGGTTGACTTAACTCTTCTTGCAGCTACTAGAGAATGTGGTAGAGATAGGAAGGAGAACTCAACAAAAGGAACTTCTGAAAGAATTTATTCTTCATGGCCTTTTCAACAAGTAGACATTTGCTGATTGTTAGAATCATCACTAGGGACCAGGGATGGGCCTCCTTGACTTTGTTATCTAATGTATTCAAAAGAGCATGAAATGATTTCAGACATGAGTTCAAAGTCAAGCCCTATCATGTACCAAGTGCTATGACCACAAATGAGTTACTTTAACTTCCTGAAGTCCATGTTCCCCACCTGTGAAGTGTTGGTTCACATTGATAAGGTGCTGTCTTAGCTTAGTAGACAGCTGAAAGAGAGTTAATTCCAAGTAGGAAAAAAAAAAAAAAGCCCATGAGGACCCTAAGAGCTTGCAGTATTTGAAAAGCAGAAAGCAGGCCAGGACCACTAGGACCTAAACGTGAGGGGCGGGAATGGAGTGGGGAACTAAGGGCCCAGACATGAGACCAGCATCCAATCACGTAGGTTCTTGTAGGCCACAGGGAGACCCTATGGGGGGTCTTGGACCCCATCCTAAACACGGGGGAGAACCACCGGAGAGTGCTAAACTGAAGGAGTATAAAATATCACTCTGGCTACCGAGTGGAGAATGAATTGCAAATGTGAAGACACAGAGGCCTTCATATCCAGACAGGAGATATTGGTGGCTTGAGTGGAGCCCCCAGAGAGAAATGAGTGAGACGTCCCAGAAGGAAACAGCTTGGACTTGCTGCTGGTTGGGACATAGTATGGAGAGGAGAGGAGAAATCAAGTGTGTGACTTTGGGTTTCACTTGAGCAAGTGGAAATGACAGGGCCACATGCAGAGATGGGTAAAACTGGAGGAGAAACGGGGTGCACCAGAAAAGCACATTCACGAGCTCTGTTTTGGACGTGGTAAGTCTGAAATGACTGTTACTCATTTGCCTTTTGTTAACACCTTCTTTAGATAAGGCAAAATACAGTACAAGTGGTGAGGTTTTAGCTTTTGCTCCATGCTTATATGCATAGTAATATGAAGCCTGATAGTTTCAAATAGATTGGGCAGTTTTGCTTTGGAGAGATTAAATCACCTGAATTATCTTACCCATTACTTGGAATGAGTCATTGCCATAGATTGTTCAACTAATCTATCGTATGATTTTTAATTGTGAACATAATACATGTAAGTGCACCCAAAGAAAGCAACAGAGATACAAATCCATTTAAAACTGAAATTTGCCTACTAGTCACTCTTAGCCTGAAGAGCAAAAGTAACTAACATTTTTGCATGTATCCTTTCCCATCTCTTTCTAAGCCCATGCAAGCAGGTACATATGGCTGTTTCTTCTGTTAAAAAACATCAGACGCCATGGTTTGTTCTGCAAATATTTTGCAACTCAATGGCCTTTCATTTCATTAGATAGATTTGTCTTAATATTGCTAATGATGGCCTAGTATTCCATGGTATGGATAGTCCATAACTTGTTAAACCAATCATTGCATTAGGAAACATGTTTGAATCTAATTCATCATATCAGTTTCTCTCTTATTTACACTCAGGGGGAACTTTATTTCAAAATTCAGAACATCTCTTAGTACTGTCACTTGCACATGCCGGCCTCAGTGGGAAACCCAGTGTAGTTTCGCAGAAGGATCTTGGGCTTTAAAGAAACAGAAAGAGAAGCCTAGAGTCAAATCCTTACTCTATACTTTGCTCCTGTTATGATCTTAGGCAAGTAATGGTGGATTAAATGATATCACCCATATCTTGTGGCTATGAGAATTAAATGAGATAATGCGTATAAAATGCCTGGCACAAGGTAAGCATTCCTCAAATGTTAATTCTTTTCCCTTAGGATCCAGACACACCATGAAAGGGGTTTAGAGTTACAAATAAATACTGGAGTGCTTATCTCAGTAACTTTAACTAGACAAAGTCATAAAACAAATGGAAAAGCATACCCTTTAATGCTATGCAATACCTAGTCTTGAAGTTCTTGAGAAATATCCATTACTCAGCCTCAATTATTCCTTTTTTTTTCCCAACTGAAAGAACAGCTATAAAATGAAGAAGCTAAGAGTCAGCTAAATCCTCCTTTGGAAAAAAATAAAACACACAGAAGAGAATCTCTCTGGTTAAAAACCTTCAAAAGATGAAGATCCTCTTAGTCTAGGCCACATAACCCCAGTTTTAAGAATTAATGCCTGATTGTGTTTCTGATACATAAGTTAATTTCCTAATTTTGCAAAAACTTTCATTTAGTTCAGTACAGATGGAAATAGATGCTTTAAATGAAGATTTGAGATCAGATTCTTATATCACTTCACAGCATTCACATTTTAAGATTTGTCATTTATAGATGGAAAGAAAAAGTGTTATTTGTCAGCCACAAACCTTTCTTGGGTGGTGTGACCATATTTCACCCTGCACCAATTTATAAACGGGGTTTAATTATGCACAAGTGTGTGCACACGATTATATCTTGTTAAGCGTTTTTTGCTAAGTTTTTGATAAACAGCCAATCGTGGCATGTCATCAAAGCCTGAGAAGACTAAATAAGAAGATTGTTTAACAGAATTTAAATACATTCATGTTTGAAAGAATCATTAGAATGTTTTCCTTAGTCTTGATGCATTTGGTAGTTCTTCAGAAAATCTACCGTCAACACTTGTATGTAGTGTTTATTCCAAATTGTTGCAAATATATATATTTTGAAGTTTGTTTAGTGAGGGTCAGGGGATGTAATGAAGTGCCAAAAATTCCACTTGACCTACGTACTCTACAGTCAGCAGAATAGCACTCCATCTTTGCAGAGCTCTGAGTTAAACACTCTCTCAAAGCAGAGCAGCCAACAACTGAGAAAACTTAACACAGCACAGTGGACTAGAGGGTGGATGGAAATCCTGTGCACAAAAGCCAGAATTTTTAAAGGATTGTGATTACATTAAGCATAAGATTGCACAATGGCCGCATGGGCTGAACAGTTTGAAAGTCTAGAGTCTTCACTCTTAATCAAAGTCAAGGTCAAGGTCTATGCTTCTGCTGTCCTAGCCGGAGACCAGGAATTCAGAATAAGCTATCATCTCAAAATGCCATCAACCAGAAATGTTTGTTAATAGCACTTTCACAAATTGACATTACAGTGATAGGCCCTGGAAGCTCCTGTGGTACCTTCTGAATCATCGTATAAATGGCAGGACCGTTTCTATAAAATATAGGAGTCAAATGCATTTTCCTGTACCCTGCTTCTTTGGAAAGTCAGGGAGGCAGAGTGAAGATGAAGTTAATGGGAAGGAGGACCTAGAAAGATGGTCTACTTGCTGATGGGCAGTAGCTGGAGGTTGAAAGTCAGTCAAAGGAGTTAAGTAAGAAATAGGGAACCACTAAAACTTTATGTACCAGAAAATTGCGTGATGTCCTCGGTGTTTATGAAAGAGTCATCTGGCAACAGAACATATTGTGAAAGAGATAGAAGGAGAGGAGAACCCAGGAGGCCCCGTGGAGGCTATCGTTGGATCCGAGGGAGTGATGGACACTCAACGGAAAGAAACAGTTCAAATTTGGGGATTTTTCAAGGAAAAAGTTCACACAATTTTTATTTCTTTTATTCCTTTATCCCCCATATCCAGTAAGCCATACAGATAAGTCTGATATTTCAATGATGGGTAATTGTGAAAACAGTCCCCCTGACAGCAATAAAAACAGCAAAAGGAGATAGTGTTCAGAACACTGCCCTTTTCTTTATTTTGTGAAAGCAGATGGGAGAAAGAGGAAGATGAGGTGTAGAAAACAAATAAAACAGGGTGAATCCCACTTTGACAAGTGTGTATTGAATCAAGCCCTCTGTTTGCTGCTGATTGGGGTGCACCAGCCATCATTTTGGAGTTTTGGGGGCTGGGGCCAGGTTTGAACCCACCACCTCTGGTATATGGGGCTGGTGCCTTACTCCTTTGAGCCACAGGCACCACCCCTAGCCATCATATTGGGAAAACCATATAGGAAACATACTTCAAGAATAAAGACCTTGCAAATTTGTATACCCTTTGAACTAGTCACATAAAGGGGAAAGGTTTATGCAGATGAAATTGTTTATGACAGCACTGTTGCAATGGTGGAAACTTGGAAATAACATCAGTGTTCACTGATAGGGAAAGAGTTATATAGAGTATGGTAAATCCTATCAGCTTATAAAACAGAGTGCGTGGCTTTTTTTTTTTTTTTTTTTTGCTTTTTTTGCTTTAAAATCCTTGGGGCAATGCTTGTGTGAGGTTAAATAAAATCAGAGATACTATATTGTATACACTCAAGGGGAGTATAATTGTAACTGTGTGGGGAAAATGTTGTACATATAGGCAAGATTATAAAAATATTTACTAAAGTGCTATATTTTTTTCTCTGAGGTGTTAGATTAAGAGGCTTTTTTCATGCATTTCTTTTGCTCTCCTAACGATGCTATAGAAAGAGATCAAAGTTAAGGGAACAAAGAAAATTGGCGTTGAGGTGAGGCAGACTTGAATGTGAGTCTTTGCTGTGCAACTTACTGGAGGTATAAACTTGACCAAGTCACTCAATCCTAAGCTTCCGTTTTTCCTTTTCTTTTCTCTTTTTTTTTTTTGAGACAGTCTCACTCTGTCACCCTTGGTGACATTTTTATAATGAGGAAAATAGAAAATAATTCTTAATGAAATAAGTATAGGAAGAATTGCTGAGATAATATGGGGTGAATTACTGCCAAATTTCCTGGCTTCCAGAAAACTCTTTATCCAACCTCAGATCCTTTTTTCCAAACTTGAGTTTCCTTAATAGCTGAACTCAGTTTCCCAGAGTTCCAGTGAGGCTGTTTTTACATGCCTCACTGGGGGGCAACCCACGTGACCCCCTCTTGGTTGCACTTAGTCCAAACTGGTTTCTGTCACTGACTTCCTCTTTACCTGGCTGTGTCTCCCACGGGCTCAGTTCCAACTCTTCATCTTCCCAGTGATGGCTTGCTGAGATGATCATCTGGTCTGCCTGACTTTGGGACAGACCTGAGGAGATTGGAGATAGGCAGGCACGTCTTCCTGTGCTTCTTATCAAGAACCTCCCCTGCTACAGCAGTTTCCTAGGGACAGTTCTTTGGCCGCATTGTCTAACTTATCGTGGTGAGAATTTCCTGCCGAGATGAACAGAACCTGGCTTTGTGAAAGCCTGGGAGGTGAGATATTTTGAAGCCATTAGGGCTTTACCCTGTAACTCAGTGACCAGTATAAACACTCCTAGAATCCTATCAACTACATAACCACGGAGGCCTCGTGCTGCCCTTTTGAAATACTGGAATTTTTATTGCCATTACTATTAGTGAGGTATTCTAGATATTGCTGAAATCTTTTTCCACATTTTGATTTCTAAGATTATTTTTATAATGCATGATGATGGCCAAAAATATAGAAAATAAAAATTCAAGTATTTCCACAGAGCTCAATTAAACTAGTTAGCCAGATTTACTTTGTGGCAGGCACTTTGGAAGTCAAGACAATCTCAGATTTTTAAGAGAAGAAAAGACACAAAGCAACATTCATGTACACGTTCCTGCATGTAAATGTTTTTCTGAGAAAGTCAAATTAGAAATGAGTGACTTTTAATGACTTAGGAAATAATGCCATTCATTAAATTTTGAAAATAGCCTTGGAGGTGTATATCTGCTGTAGATCTTAGGTGCCAATAAATATTTGTGGAGGAGACTCGCACTTTGTAAAATAGGGTGAAAAGAGAGCTAAACTCTTCCTTTTTGCATTGACTCTAAGAAAATTGTCCAGCTGTTCATAGAATTCCAAGGTGAAAAAATGATATGGCTGAGTAGACAAATCTCATGGAAGCGTGCCAGTTGAATGCCTCGTTGAAAGGAGAAACTGTTGAGCTATGGCTATTTTGTGGAAGTAACCCGATATTTAAAGCTTCTATAACTGTGGTCTTCATGGATGTTAAATAAAATACTCCACAAAAGCATGTCAGAGACGACTTAAATGATGATGACCTAGAAATAAAAGGTTTCTCTGAGGAAACAATGGTGAGGAAATAATTCGTCCACGCCGTCTTTAAAATGGCACTGTGGGCTTTTCTGATTTTGGGGGGGAAACATTAGATGTGGTTAAGGAATGTTCTCTCTGATCACCCAGGCCAATGGCTGATGACATTGCCTCCCCGTCTAGGCCTCTGAATGTTCAGTTCTGCCGTGCTTTGGAGCAGGATATGTTTTTCTGTGCTGTCCCTGGCACGCTGTTCTTTTTCTGTACGCTTTGGTCTTTCACCCAACCACAATACCTGATATCCAAAGACTTGCAGGCCCGGGGTATTTTTACTGGAAAATGAGGAACCTGTGCAAATTATTATTTTCTTTTACTCTCTCTTTTTTCTCTTCCTTCTTCCCTCTCTCCTCCTGAGGGACAGGGGTTACAAGTTGTTTGGAATAAGCCAGAAGCTTAATAGCTTCTATGCTTGTATATTTAAAATGGCACCCTAATCACTGTGAAGAGCTAATATACTTCCTATGGGCCTGAAATTTCTCAACTGGACTCCCGTGGCGGAATTTGGCTTGGTAGTTAAGAAAATTAATTACTCTGATTGCGAGGGTGAAGCAATAGTTCCCAACTCCCCGTAGTAATCATTAAAATGTCATCTACTTAGGAGACATCTTGGCACGGGATTTATAAGGTTTGTGAGCTGGGGACTAGGGTTCAGTGATCCTTCCAATGGCGTATCCTTGTTCTAGAGGAAGGCTCTGGGAGATAAGGTTTTAAGACGGGAGTGAAATTATTACTGTTTAGATCTTTAGATTTAACAGTAAAATGGTAACATTTTCCACTGAATAATAGGAAACAACAAAACTTAAAGTGGCTACTGTGCCATCTATCACTGCCTTCACTCTTACTAGTAATGGTTCACCTCATGAAATCTCATTTGTCTGCAAGGTACATTTTTTTAAGTTGTCTCACATGTCTCCACTGTGAATTTTGACCTTTTCCCTAATGGAAAGAATTTGGAGCTATAAGACATAGACTTGAATCTCAACCCTTGGAAACTGTGCACGATTGAGAAAATCTTTTAATGTTTCTAGCTCTCCCTTTTGTTCATGTGTGAAATAGGTCGAATTCACTTTTGTGAAAATGTTCCTTAACTGTAATATCCTACCCACTAATTCCTTCCGGAAGTCTTAAATGAGTGCTGCTATATTCCTAGGCCTAAACAAAATCAGAGAAGGGCAAATTATGGCCCTTGGGTCACATCTAACCTGCCTCCTGGTTTTAATAATAAAGTTTTACTGAAACACACACACCTATTTTTTTCCTATTTGCTTTTGTATCTCCTGTAGCAAGAATTAAATAGCCACAACAAGTTTTATGAAGCCAAAAATATTTCCTATCTGACCCTTTACAGAAAAAAAAAAACAATGCTGGAGATAGGAAAATAATTCCTATCATCACATATCTTACAGTCTCCTAATGTGGATAAGTTAGTATACACTTGTAGAAAATATGGTAAAATATCACAAGATGCTATGAGAGGACTGAGCGCTGAAAGTTAGCTTAGAAAAAATCAAAGAATGCCTCTCAGAGGACATGAAACAGGCCATCTTTAAAAATGCCATTTGGTCAGACAACAGGCGTGCTTTAAGGAGAAAGGATACTGTGTGCACAGGCACAAAGGAGAGCCGCGGTGTGATGAGGAAAAGGGGCGTCCTCTGAGACGCTCAGAGAACTGGGAATCATAAAGAGAAGTGGCAGAGTCTGAGCCTCAAATGCTGTAGACAAGTGAAATTATGAAGAACATCATATGCTTTGCTAATGAGTTCAAAACTTTCCACAGACATTAGGAAAATCACTGAAGGACCTCAAGTGGGGAAATAAAGTGATGAGATTTGTACTTAATAAAGATCACCGTTTTATATGAATGGAGGATGGTAGGACACCCCCAGAAGAAGTGAAACAGTGAAGAGGCTGATAACAGTTCACACTAGAGATCCCCAGCTGAGGGGGTGGTGGGAGAACCAAGGGAGAGAGTAGATGCAAGAGGCGTGGAGCAGGTGGGTTTACTCACCGAGTATGTGCAAGAGGTTAAGAGGAGAGAGGATTCCAGGATGACACCCACCTTATTAATTAGCTGAATGGTAATATCCTTAATTTATATCACCTACAGGAAAAGGACCAAATTGGAGGCACGAAAGAAGCTGGGGAATTTGGGGAACATAATGTGATTGGGTCATTGTTATGTTCTATTAGCAAAATTGAGTAAAGGCTGTTAGAAATACAGGAAAGTTGATTGAGATCTAGGTATAAATTTTGGAATGGTCAATTTAAAGATAGTACTGAGGTAAGGTCTTGAGTAACCTCAGGGACAGTGTGAGCTTAAAGAGAGTCAAGGACAGATTCCCAGAGATCTAATCTTGAGAGGGTGGTGGGAGGAAAATATACCAAGAAAGGCATCTGAGAATGGCATGCATTTGATAGAAAGACAATTTGGCAAGAGTAGAAGAGGGATTATATTTTGTGATTAAATCTACTAATTCCACAAAGGATACCTGATAACAGGACATTGGGCAGAATTTCTAACAATGACAAGCTACTATTCTTACCTTCATTCTTCACCTTTTGAAAAATCATAGAAATAAATATAATAATCTAGCAAGAAAAAATGATACTCTGTAGCATTTTCAGATCCTGAAAATATTGGTGAGAATGGAAATTATAAATAACTGACCTAAATCCTTCTGCTATTGGAGCATTGGATCCAAAAAGGCAGGAATTTGTGTCATTTTGGTTCCAGCTATATCTCCGGAGCCTTGTGCAGCAGTGGTTCTCAACCTTCCTAATGCCGCGATGTATTTTCATTGTTATAAAGGGGTTGCAACCCACAGGTTGAGAACCGCTGTTGTATAGTGTCCCACATACTGTAGATACTCAATAATTTGTGTTGAATAAATGGAGTCATGTGACTTCATTGAACAAGATGATGGTAATCTAATCTAATGTGAGTGGTTCCAGGTACGATCAACTTGTTAAGCCTGGAATCTTAGAAACCTGAGGTATTTCAGAGTAGTACTAGGGAATAGTCCGTCTTGAGGGTACTGGTAAGTAAGATATTCCTCTTGAATTTATCTCCCCTCACCTGCTACTCATCTTTTCATCCTGATACTGAGAAGAACACTCTTGTGATTGTAAAAAGGCTTTCAATACTAAGAGGGTTCAGCACAAGGATGAATGAGTGCTGAAAGAGGCTGGCTGGACTGAGGAAGCCTTAGTCAGGCAATCTGTGACCACCCCAGAGATGGGTGGAGCCTGGTAGATCAATTACTGCAGCACATGGTAAGATTGCCAGTTCTCGGAGCCTGTTAGAGCAATTACCACCGTACATCATGAGATTGCCAGTTCTCCTGATTTCTTGATTATCTGGGATTAGTAATGGATCTTGGAATATGAAAATTCATTTTTACATCTTCTGTCATAATTCCTATTAGTGAATTAAAGAACTTCCACCGCCCCTACCTCTTGTCGGGCCAGCCCAAACCTCCCTGTGCATCATTTGTTTGAGGTCCAATATTAACTTTATATGACCTTGAATGATTTATCACCAGATAAGGAAAAAAATTACCTTGATTACAAAAGCTTGCCTACTGCATTTAAGTGTATGAAGAAGTTTGGTTCCCCTGTTTAAAGGAGCAGAGACACAGCAGACTTCAAAGTGGAAGGGGGAAAAAAATCAACCAGACCTCAAGTCACCTGATTTCCAGTCCGCTGGACCACACTCTGCTTTCTTGCCAATACCAATACCCGATTGCATTTCCAGGGAAGAAGGAATGGTGAAACAAAGGGTGAGGAAGACAAGCCAACAGCGATAGAGGCACAGGCCAATCCCTTGAATTCTCTTTTTATAACTAAACACCAGATATAATCCCAGCCCTTTCCCTACAATGTCCTAATTAATTAGTAACCCTTCATATTTATAGAAGAGATTTTATAGTGTCTGTCCTCTCTTCCTCTCTCCCTGACTCTAACACATTGCTTTCCATCTAGAAAGCCCTGAGGAAAGTTTCAATGTTAAGGGTTCTTTTTAAAAACATGTTCATCGTTCACTAACGCACGTGTGTGTGTGAACGTGTGGAAAGACGCACACTTAGAAGCACAGTGTTTTCTAGAAGACAGTGATGGTGCTGCCTCTGACCACCTTCTCTCTCCTCTGTAACTGGAAAGCACTGAACCCAGATGCCCAACCTCGGAAGACACTTCCAGAAGCAGCATCTGGCCTCCTGGCACACCCGGCAGGCGAGCTGTTTGGGGAGCGCTGCTGTTGTCTCTGGTCTGTCACGTGTGTCAGACACCACGGCCTCTCTGGCTGCCGGATCCTGGCGGCTGCCAGTTCCTTTCGGCTCACCTTTAAATTCTGAGAAACTCTTTCCCTCATTTTCGCTTCTTCCTGGACTTGTTTTTCTCCCTCCTGCCCGTAAGAATTCCAGGACAAGCCCTAACGCCTCATGGTCCTCAGCTTGTCACCTTCCTCTCCAGGCCTCCTTGTTTGGAATCCAAGCAAAAACCTCAGCCATTGAAATAGGTTCTTTTTAATAATATTTCTCAGCCACTTCTTGTCAGTGAAGCTCCTCATAAACTATGGGGCTGTTCCCCCGAAAAGAAAAACAAAACATTCCATTCTAGTGATTTATTCCAGTGTGTACACAAGACATGAAAGTATTCTTGACATTTGTGTATTGTTTAGCTTAATCACACTGGCTCCCCACCTCCTTGTCATGGGACAAAGGAGCATGGCGGGCCTGAAAGAGACGAGCCTGCCCTGCAGCCAGCTGGGCCTGTGCAGCCTTTGCAGACAGCACCCGCATCAGGGACTACATTTTCTTTAAAGGAGCTTCCTTTTTAAAAATTTTTTTTTACCTGTTAATATATATTTCTTCTAATTGCGAAGGATTTTGTGGGGTTTTTTATGGATAATTGTTAAGAACACAGAGTCCGATGGTAGCCCACGCAACAGGAAGCAGTGACAAGGTGCTGACAAGTCCGGCAGCGCTCCCCAGAACGCAGAGGAGAAGGCAGAAATTAGAGCTGCAGGGTGACATCCAGGAATAGTTAACACAGGCTATCTGCACATTTCCATGTCGCTGGGGCTTTTTTCCTCATGCAAGAAAAAAGGGCAGATTGTAGATGAGATTTCAGACCCCAAGACCGTAATGTCTAGGCTGAGAAAAGATGGGAGACAGTCAGTGGACAGAAGGGACTCTCAGCCATAAATAACAATTAGTCTGTGGCTAGTCGCAGACCCAGCCCACACTGGCCTTGGAAGCACTGTGCTATCAACCCCCAGGCTTAACTTGAATGGGAGCCTCTGGGGGGCAAAGAAAGGAGCTTTGAGGCTGTTTAGATCAGGCCAGTGAGGAAATCTACTTTGAAAGCATCTAAATAACAGAAAAACTCAATTTTTTAAAAAAGTAAAATTTTTAAGCCTATTTTATTTCTGCCTTGATGATACTCTTTGGTCTATAATTTTTCCCCAGTTTCACTTATTAACATCTAGAAAAGAAATGAAAATACACATAGAACTCACATGCTTTCTGTTAAATATTGCCCTTGGTATAGCGATTCCTATATTCCACTTCCAGGAATGTCTTCTCCTCTGCTCTGTCCTACTCACATTCTTTTTAACTAAGCTGTTTTCACAGTTTCCTCCTCTCTTTTCTCTGACTTTCCTCCCTCTGTTCATCATCCTCCAGTTCTTTCTCTGGCCCCTTACTCTGAAACTTTCCAAAAGCATTACTGCCTACTTCATCCACCCATTTATTTATGAAACAAATACATATTGGATACTTATTACGTGATAGATTCTGAGCTGGAAATGAAGGCAGTTTTACCAGGAAAGCAATAAACCCCCAGAACCTGGGATCCTCCCTTTCCGTGTGTGGGAATGTCCACATCCCCAAATCTCATCCTCAATCCCAGCTTCTCGGCTGGACATCCCCCTCTTCTAACAGCAATTTGCAAGCCAGCCTATCTTTTACAGTGCTCTGTCAATCTACGTATTGAAATGAGTAAACCCCTTTTCTTTTTTGCCACTTCCAAAAAAACAAGAACACTTTGGGACAGAAACACCGCAAGGAACAAGGATGATATAGGTCCTGGTTTTCTGGCACTAAAAACACATTTTTTTCCTGTTTTTCATGAATTGATAGTCAGGTTGCACCTCTTAATAAATAGTCTTCCCTTTATCAATTTTGTTCATCATTTATTTATTTCTTTTATTGACTTTCATTTGCTTCCCATAGAGTTGGGGGTATGAAAACATAAAAGGAATTACTTTAAGGAGCTGTAATTAATTTATGTCTCTATTCTTGAGTAGCAAAACATTAAATTTGCTCACATAGTCAAAAGATACACAAAGTGATACTCTCAACCTAAATCTGATTTTTTTCCCCAGTGTGGACCCTTTTTTCACAGTCATTGTCCATCTCAGAACAATTCCAGTCTCACGCGCATCGTTCCTCGGATGGGAGCACAACTTTGCCATCTTGGCTTCCTGCTCACCCAAACACCCCCACTGCTCTTTGGTTTCTAACAACCATCTCTGAGAGATTGTAGGTACTTGCCAGGTGCTGACCCTAGAGTCATCAGAAAGGGATTCTCTTCTGTCTCCTGGTGTCCCATTTCCTGTTCAGAGTCAGACTTCCCCCATAGGGACATTTCACTGAAAGTTTGCTCATTCCACTATTTTCCTAGCTAGTGGGAAGAAGTAAAACGCACGCCCTCTACTCTCTCACCTCACCCTCCTTTCATATCACACTGAAAATAACCAATTCCTTGTATGCCAACCTCTTAACGCAATTCTTCCTTCCCCGGCAATCACAGAAATTTATCCTTCATCTTAGCAGAGGAAAGCCTATTTTATCTGCTCCTTATCACATTATTTTTATTCTCTGCATGCCCCCCCCCAAACACCCTATACTAGGCTAGGTAAGCTTAGAAGCAGGTGGTTACATAGAGAAATTAGAGAAATGTTCATTGTCATGTTCTAGGAATTCCTGTTTGCAAAGCACTTTCATCCAAGAAACAGCCATGTATAGAAAACTGGCATGCATTTGTGCATGGGTTTGTGGGTACTGGGGAGCATGGGGGTGGGAAAGGAGATGACCTGAGAGAGTGTTTTGTTCATCACGGAATGGAGCTACCTGAAAAACCCCAGCTAATTAGCAGTCTGTAGCCACACAACACAGCAGTTTAGTACAAGAAGTGAACAATACTTTACCTAATTGAAACTACAGAGCAGACTTAGGTAGGCTGCATGCAATTACACAGATTGGAAGCCAGCCAGGACACCAAGGTTAACAATCCCTTCTCTCACAAAAAGCACCACGGGAACTTTAATGACCACAAGTGGTAAGGGCTGCTATCCTGCATCCCATCTAAAAGGCCTCACCCCTCACCACCCAGGCTCCCTCAGAAGGGCCTAACGGTGTCAACTAATTGGCTAGGAAAAAAGCCTGCCCTCTGTCGACACAGATGCACCTGTTCCATGTGACGCACTCCCCAGGTTCAGGAAGGATGCTTTGAAGTGTGAGAGTGCAGGGGGATTCGAATGATTGAGGATATCGAGGGGGTTAATTGACAGACAGTGGGAACCATAAAGTCCCCTCCACTTGCTGGCCCTGTGGCCAGCACCGCTGCCACGTGAGGCATCCCTGAAACAAACTCAGGGCTTCTCAAACATCAGTGTTCTCAACCAAATCACCCAGGGATCTTGTTCGAAATGCAAATCCTGATTCAGGAATTCTGAAGCAGACTGCAGTTCTGCAAGATAACAAGCTCCCAGGCAACACTGCTGCTGCTGGCCTAGGGAGCATACTTTCAGACACCAGGTTCTACAGGAGAAGTGACTGAGAGAGAATTACGGGTTTCACTTCATTTGTCCTAAAAACTGAGTGAAGCAGAAACATAGAACATCCAAAATAATAATCCATTCCAAAACCTCCAAGGATGACTTTTACCATGGGGGCGGGGGGGAAGAGAATAAAGAATTCAGTTGCAGAACATGCTTACTAAACGAGATGCCTCCTCCGACAGTGTTGCTCTCCACTCACTGGTGAGTGCTGAGGCAGAGGGGTAGCAGCAGTGGTCTGTGATGGCCTCCACAGCCAAAATCATCAGGCTGTCAAGATGCGTCAAGAGAAGACAAGATGGCACAGTGCAGATTGCCAAAGCTTAACTCTTGGACAGTGAAGGGAGTGCTTTCAGAGCTTTGGAAAATAAAACCAAAGCTGCAACAAAATATCAGGGAATGGGCTATTTTTAAGCCTGTATTATGCAAACGAGGTTTTGTTTT
>NW_003852459.1:3127883-3160812 GCF_000181295.1 Otolemur garnettii
AAAAAAAAAAAAAAAAAGACTCTTAATTGTTGGTTAGACTAGTGTTTGTTTTCTTTAGTTATTTACTAATATCTACATCTACTGTGACTTCCTAAATGATATAATTCACGTTAGGGATGTCTCAGGAGAAACACACACTTGAACACACGCTCACCCACTTAAAAAGCAAGACCCAGTTATTCACTGATGGAAGCAGTATGATTTCCTACATTTAGATATGCTGGATACTAGATAAGGCTGGAGTTTAAATATACATTTATCCTAATATATATCTCATTAGTATAGCTGCAAAAATGCTATTACTTGCCAGCAATACATGAACTTGAGATATCATTCAAAATCTATCATTTGCTATGTTCAGCTGTGGACAGCTGACATGGTGCAGCACACACACGAGAAGCAGCGGCACGGGCACGTCCATGAGTCAACGGCATCGCAGGGTAGCTGCCCCGTGCTGCTCACTACACCAGCCGGAGGGGGAAGGTGAAAGACACATGGAGAGGAAGTCTAAGGTCCTGCCTTTGCAGAGCTGCTGACCTGTCAGGGGCCTAAGCCCTTAAGAAAAAAAGAGTAACGGATAATTGACCATTACACAGGATGTGCAGCTGATTATTTAAATGGGGAGAAATGAGAATTTTCCTGTGAAAGGTGGTGTTGGTGGGATTTGAGGAGCATGGGGATGGTCCATGGGACAGATAGAGAAAAGCCAAATGGGTGCTGGGATATGGCCATGAGCAGTCTGTCTGGTGTCCAGAGGCAAAGGAGCAGGAGAGACCCTGACTGAGTGCAGGGACAGCCCAGGTTAGGGGAGGGCCCGGCACAAAAGTTGGAATCTGACGTCTTGTGCAGATTATTAAAATGCTAAAGAAGGTAAATTTGCTTTTGTCCGTGTTTTAAGTACAATTAGGTATCACATAACAGTAGATATGTCTGTCAGTTTCAGACAGCATATGAGATGGAGGTCCCATGAGATTACAATGCAGTATTTTATTGTACTTTTTCTAAGTTTGGAGACACAGATACCCATTGTTGCATCATGATTGCCTACACTGTTCAGCTATACAGTAACATGCTGTCTACAAGAATAGGCGCTACCATATAGCCTCGGTGTGTAGTGGGCTGCACCGTCCAGGGGTCTGCAAGTACATTCTGTGAGGTTTGCACGTGACAAAATCATCTAATGATGCATCCTCAGAAGGTATCCCCATCACTAAGTGGCACAGGTTATCCAACGGTCCTGTGTAATGTGGATTTGGGAATGGAGGGTGTAAAGGAGGAGCCAAGGCAACGCTGAAAGCCCAGGTGTTTCCTTGACATAACCAAAGAGCACTTGTTCCCATGTTGGTTATGGAGCTCAGAGAGAAAACAGGAATTCCTAGAGAGACTTCAAAATCTGCCAAGAGTACTTGCTGGCATGTTTAATATGATGCAAGAAGAACTGGGAAGATTGGGGGCAGTGCCAAGGGTCCTGTCTATAGCCTAAATAGAGCAGTGATGCCACTGATAGAACCAGGTCATCTATGTGCTCTTTCTGAGCACCCACTGTGTGCCAGGCACTGTTCTGGGAGCTTTCGATACATCAGTCAACTTAAAAATCATCCTCGCCCTTATAGGGGGTTACATAATAATACACATAATCAAATAAAACAAATCAACACCATAAACAAGGAAATGCTAGAATCTAGTAGAAGACGGTAATTGCTTAGGAACTAAAAAAAGTAGGGCAGAGTTAGGAGGATTTGCTGCTGTGCGGGGTGGTTTGTAGTAATATTAAGGTCATTGGGATAGACCTCATTGAGAGGGTGAGGTGTGAGGAAAGGGTGGAGGGAAGGGAGGGTGCTAGTGGAGAGATGACTCAAGGGAGGAATCACAGGTAGCGCAGACATAGGTGTTGGGTCTGTTTGAGACCCAGCAAAACAAGGAAGCCAGCATGGGGGGAACCAACAGGGGCACAGAGAGGAGGAAGAGGACAGAAGGCACGTCTTGGCAAGGTTGGAGCACATGGGGCAGGGAAGCTTGTGTGAGCCCTTAGTCCCAGATCCAAATAGGAGGGAGCTAGTAGCAGAGTTATTAGCAGGAATGATAGGAACTGACTTCACTTTTGAAAAAAATCACTGTGTTGAGAATACGTTCTAGGAAAACAAGGGTATACATAAGGAAACCAGCTTGAAAACTATTTAAATTTTATCAACCTAAGCAACATTATTTGTGGTTGGACAGTGCTGCATGCATTTGCCTTTGGTAGTTTGAAGGAATCTAAAGAACTGGGTGTCAGCCCCAGGTGAGATATGAGCCTCTAGGCACCCTGTTTCACTTCTCAGCCACTGTTTGAGCGTCTTCAGTCCAGAAATTATACAAAACCCTACCATCTTTAGTGTGTGTGAGTGTAGATGTACCTGACTTAAAGAGAATGAAAGCTCGGAGTATAGACTGTTGTTTGAGTTTGGCCCAGTAAGAAATTCAGCAGAGTCCAGCCCAGACACTTGACCTTGCACTGAATCCAGGAGACAGAGCACTGGATTTGGAACTGGAAAATCTGAGTTTAAGTCCTGGGTTTATGAATCTAACTGTGCCACCTTGGATAGCAGCATCTCAGGGCTTTAGCTGTGTCTTTTATGTTAAAGAACAAGACTAAAAGGACATTCAGAAAATTCAGAGTTACATGTGAATGAAAGCCCATTACAGGCTGGAAATCACCAAAGAGATGAAGTTGTTTTTTATACACACCTCCCCCCATAATGCTTCAACTGCAGCCATAGATAGCTTCAATCCACCTGGTGTAAAATTATAATTAATCCTTCCTCCTATGTAGGTTAGGAATCCTGGCTTCCTGGACTTTGTGGTGCCCCATGTAACTTGTGGGCAGTAGACCAATGGGAGGTATTTAGAAAACCTTTGTCTCAAGTGGGTAAGTGAAGATGTGATATTGAAGGAGGAAAATCGATTTGGGAATTAGCTTTTCAAAGTAAATACTTCAAACTGTGAAACTGTATCCATTCACCAAGAGAGTTCAGAGCATGAAGAGAAGGATGGAGTTAAGCACAACTTTGGGACAACTTTTGTAAGAATCACTAAACAGCAAAGGGAAAAAAATGCAGAAAGTAAACAGATAATTCAGAATAATCAGCATTATAAAAACCTGAAGTCCACATCAAGTGGTAATTCAATAAATAACTTGCGCTCTAAAAGGATTCAAACCAATTTCAATTAGCTGCCATTTCACCAGGCAGAAATTTCTAATAACCATCCATTTATCTAATAACCACACTCTAGCACAGAGATAACTCAAGTTCCTAATGAGAACTTCAAGATTCAAAAGTTCCTTGTGAATTATCAAAGGATAATAATATGTTATCTGTTGTAATTTTAATATTAATTGTGTTGTTTGATTACTGCTAATCCACATATGATAATAAGTGTTTTTGACCAGAGCATTGGGTTAATCAAAACCTTCCACATTCTTTCTAAGTATAAGAAGTTTTACTGGGAATGAAAGAAAATTGCACCTAAAGCCATTTCCCCAGTCTGCTCCTTAAGGACATACTTACCAGTCAATCTTGCAACAGATCTAGCCAGGAATCTCCACCTCCTCTTAAAGCCCACTTCTTTGTGTCTTTTTAACTGACATTTTGGAATTCACCTGAAAACACCAACACTTTGCCAAGACCAATTTGGCCTGTGGAGAAGACACCATATTCAACACCAATCTGGAGGAAACGAACTACTCAGTTCTTCTAATTCATTATAATTTTAACATTTGTTATCACATCATTATCACAGTTTGAGAATTATAACTTATCCCTGGGAAAGCTGGCCACTAAGCAATAAAGTGTTAAGACCAGAGAGTTCACTGCCTGCGCCCTTCACTCCTGTCTCCTTATCTCAACCCCTCCTTCCCTGTGGTACCACAAAATGAATAATGCCTTAGATGGAGTTTTTGCAATGCTAATATTTGAACAGTAAAAGATACCTTAAGACCTTCATCAAGATTTTTTAAGGCCTCATTTAATGTCAGTGTCAAGGTTCTGTGAGGAATAATTAATATAACAAAACAATGTCTGTGTGCCCATCGATCGCCAGGGAATTTATGCAGGTAACTCATTAATGCTGGAGGGGGTTCTGCATGTAAATCCCGAAGCCTCGATAGGGAAATGGGACCCAATGATTTTTCCCCCTATAAAAAACACAAACAGTGACAAGTATAAAAGCAGATAACCTGAATATCTATACAAACAGCTATATGGCTTGTAAAAGTTTTCCATTTACATCCTGTCACCTCTTCTTTGCACATGTATAAAAGATGGGACAATTATTTCAACAAACCTAACCATATAAATCAATGCAGTTTTGCTGCGGGAAGACTGGGTGTTTAAGGCATTTAATATTTCAGCATCTCCAGATTATCACTGGGATCCATTTCACTTTGTGATCAAGTGCCTGATTAGCACTGTGACAGGGTATTGGCCATTTTCATACGAAAATCTGCAAATCCTAGTAAACAAACACCAGTTGGAAAAATTAAGAACAAGTCTGTGGACTGGAATGCACCCTACTTGTAATGGGAACAAAAAGCTGGCAATCAATTCTAAAGAAAAAGCTAAATCACAGCAGAATGACCTACTTTAAGGCATTTGCCAAAGAGGCAGTGTTTTTAGACAGCTCTTCTGAAGTAGCGTCTTTCTGTCTATGCCATCTGCAGATTTATTACTCTGCCTGAAAAAAACAACCAAACAAAACAAAACAAAAAAAAAAGCTCTATTTGAATGATACTCAGAGCCTGGTCTATAGGAAAGATTCCAGTATTGTGGGTACCACACCCACACCTACTGATGTGGTCCAAGGTTTTGCTTTAGAGGCACCTAATTAAGAAACCCTGACTCATTTACATGGAGACGTTTGATCTAAATTACACTCCAAACCGCACCAAATTGGGAGCATCTGTGAATGTGAAATGTTTGTTCCCTGTGACGGCTAGAACAGGGCCAGCTCTGGACGGCACATGTTCAAGTGACGAAAAATATTTCACATGTAACGTACTTCTGAGACCCACTTTTCCACTAATAATTCATAGTGAGCCTAACCAGTATCTGTACTTCCACAATTATTTCAGGCTGTGAAAAATTATGTCACTCTTTCTTTTTCCTGTAGCTTACAAGAGGTAGAAGACCACCTACGTTGTTGGTTGTCATTGATAAAAGGCCTTAAGTGCAGCCAATAGCAAAAGAGAAGACTGGATCAGGAAAAGTCTGAGCATTATATACATAGTATACATCTCAGCCGGGATCTAGAGGCACAGACCCATCTGAAAGGCCGAGCCTCAGGGGCTGCCTCCTCTCACCCTCACCTTAACTTGCTGGTTCTCGGCAAAGCTTTGCCTCTCAGCTCCACTAAGGCTGTACTTGAGTCCAGAAGAGACAGCCCATAATTCACCTGACAGTGTTATGTTTTGAGTACAATAAACACAGTTTCATAAATACAGTTGACCTTGCACTTTGGTACCTGATGGCCACTTCACCTTATGACGTACAGAGCCCATATGTCCTCTGTGTATCAGCAGGAATCCAAGATAACCTAAAAGAGACTTTAAAAAATAATACCAGATTCTTTTGTCTAAGAAAGATATTAATGCATTTATCTGATGTACTGTTTTTTTGCAGTAGCTAGTATGAAATTTGAATATATTAATATTTTCAGCAGCAGAGCCCAGGGAGCCCAGTTAATAACTTATGCATGGTTACATAGATATACTTGAGACAGAGGTAAGGTTTTCAGCTCTCGTGTTGGTAATACTCAGAGAGATCGAATGAAAGGGGGCTGTTCTCCGCGAGTCTTTGTTGTGGGCATGCATTGTGACAGTATGGAGCCAGAGTTCTTCTGGTTGTCTACACAGCCTGGATTCAATAAACTGTTATATATGCATATTATGACAATGTGGTCAAGGAAACCAGATTTTTTTACTCTACCTTCATGTGCCTATACAGCCTAAATCTGGTGCTTATTTTGCTTGTCCCCCATTCAGTATGTTAACATATTCATAATTCGATACAGGTTATGTTCATTTTATAATTAAAGCTATGGACCTAGTTGGGAAAGCTTTCAGACTCTACTGAATAGAAAATATTTATCTTTTTCAATTTTGTACTATAGGGTTTAATGTGAATCTCAAGTCTAGATAACCCCACACTGTGTTAGTTTGCTAGGTCTGCCATAACACAATACCACAGGGAAAAAGTGATTTTTCCACAGTTCTGGAGGCTAGAAATCCGAGATCCAGGTGCCAGGAGGGCTGGTCTCTCTGAGCCCTCACTCGCCCTCCTTGACTTGCAGATGGCAGCTTTCTCCTCACGGGGTCTTTCTTCAATGTTTTTGTCCCCACTGTCTCTGTGCATCTAAATTTCCTCTTCTCATAAGGACACAAGTCTGGTTGAATTAGAGGCCACCCCAGTGGCCTTATTTAACTTAATGATCTCTGTAAGAGGTCTGTCTCCAAATGTAGTCATATTCTGACTTAACAGGAGTTAGGGCTTCTTCATACAAATGAAATAATTTAGCCTACAGGTACATTCATCTCCAAGGTGCTGACACACCCTTTGCCAAATGTGTCATTTATTTCTGCCCCAAACTAAAAGCTAAATTCATTTTAAGTCTGCAGTATTTTTCCAGTATGCTCTTCAGTCACATCCCCCATCGATAACTAACAGCAATAACTTTCTAAGGGCGAGGGGGACAAGCAGCAGCGTGACTCTTCTCCTACCTTCTCCCCAGACTGGAAGGAAGCAGTTCCCGTGTACAGTAAGTGCGACCACAGCCCCCGCCCCAGCCCCACCCCGCCCCAGGGACCGGTCTGGAGGCCTAAGTGCCTCCCGCTCCATTACTGCCGCCCTCCATTAGGAGCAGATAATGCGAGAGATGCCACTTTCACAATAAAACATTGCACTTACACCACACCTTTCAACTCAGCATTTCCAAATGCTTTAAAAATCATTATTATTTTTATTATTTATTTGTGGAATCCCAGCAGTCTACTCAGCACTGGGAAGTGCAGCGAAAGCCACAGAGCTATGGTCTCCATTACACAGGCTTGAACCGACTCTCAAGTTTCCCCCTCGATGTGCCAGGAAAAAAACATCTGAAGGTAGACTTTCGCGAGTGCACACATCTCAAGAAAAAAAACAGGGAAAGACGACTTAGGTCTACGTTACCCTGACATGTATATACGCGAAGTTTAGAAAGAGCCATTTGTTAGTGCTGGTCTGATAAACCAGGAAAAAAAAAACAAGAAAAAAAGCTGAAAAGCAAACACAGTTTCAGACCCCAAAATTCAGAAAATGGAAATGCACTTCCCTAATCGAGAGCATCTACAACAACACTTTTAAAAGGATTAGTAAGCAACACAGGAAGCAGAAATCAATCACACTCGCTCTGCTTATTGTGCTCTGGTCGTTATTTCCTGGGTCAAATCTGCTTGACACTCGATTTAATATAGTCTTTCATCAAGTTGAAAGGCCTTCCAGAAACTTTCCCTGGGCCACCCACATTATCCAAAAGGACTGTTGCCTGGTCCACTTCATTTTTTCTTTTCCAAGTTTTTATCATCATAGTATATTACGCCTACTACTGCCTTTGATGACTTCCATGGTAATGAATACATAGTCCATCTCTGTAATGCTAGAACCTGGTCCAGTGCCTGGCACATAGTACATGTTCAGTAAATGTTTGGGAGGTGAGTGAATAACAAAATGTTTATACTATTCTCAAAATGGAAGTCTCAAAATGAATCTGACTCATCCTGTTCCTGCAATGAAGTTATGAGCTAAGACAGACGGCAACAAAGCAGAGATATTCCAGATGCAAATTAAAACCTAAGGAAATAATAATTTAAATTGCTTTAAATCAAAGTGACTGAAGGTATTTCTGAAAAGTATATATCGAAAGTTATCTTGACTAGTCTTGGAATTTAGCTAGGGAAGGTTACCTGGAAGAAGTTTAAGTTTAGGAACATACGGGATGAAGAGAGGGAGAAATGATAAATGGATAAGTGTTCTGGACAGAGGGTGGGACCCCAGGGAGTGTTGCAGGTAAAATTAGAGATCAGGGATTAGACCTGAGAAGAAGAGAGAAGATGAGGGAGTCAAAGATGGAGAGGAAAGTTAGATTACTGGGAGCGTTCTGTGAAAACCTTCAAAGAAAGTAAACATCACCAGGTGCAGAGAGCTATTTTAAAGGTTGTGAAAGGCATTGTTAATAACATAATGGGGAATATACTAAAGCAGAAATTCCAAAAGCAAAAGCTGCCACCTTGATGTAGCCAGAGTGAGAAGGATATTCCTTTGGTCACTTATGCTTAGAGCCAGCCACCACTCTCTGCCTTCTGCATCGTCCCCAAGCTGATGTCCCTCTCAATGTGTACGGGGTGGGGGGGGGGTGAATTTCAAAAGGGCATCTCCTATCCTTAGGGAAAGTATGGGATATGTCTTTGTCTTTCACTATCTCAAACTGGCGATTCAGAAACACTAGGCTATTCTGTGGGACTTTTTTGAGGCTCACATATCCCGAGCCCCTCAGCATAAATGTGCTACAAGACAGAGGAGAATAAGGGATGTCTTCTGAAAATAAGTGAACTAAACCACTAAGAGGTTGCTGGCCTCAGCTCACCAAGTCAAAAGTATCTGTTCAAGCTTCTTCATTATATTTTGTCTTTAGATTTTTGTGTTTCCATTTTCACGCATTTATATTCCAAAGTGCATGTCTCTTTAAGAATGTAACTGTTACGTTTAACATCAGGAAGTAGTGAAGTGGCTTCCAGATGCATATGGAAGGATTTTGGATTTGGGGGATGTAGGAAGGGGTTGGTTTTGTTTTCGGTTCTATGGAATTTCAGTCCAATCAACACCTAGGCTACTCCTTTGGGGGAAAAAAAGCCTTTTATTTGTTTGACTGGTTCAGTGTGCAGAGGATTTCCTGCAGACATCTGGGAGTTTAACCAGAGACACCCCAAAGGCAAGCAGAGGTGGAGCAGCAGCACTGAGCCATGGTTGACTTTTATTCTCATTTTCAAGAGGAAATGGCTTATTGGTTTTAGAAGTGTCACTGCTCAGAAGGAAGGTGTCCAATCCTCTCATTTCAAAGATGAGCAAACGTGGGACTTTCCCAGGGCATTGAGCCACTCTGCAGGCCCCAGAAGCCAAGTTTGCTTCAGTTGTGGAAACAAAATGGAAATAAACAACTTTGAAGGCATTTGAGCTCCAATGGACTGATTATTCTAGATCATTAAGTACAGTTTAAAGTTATTAGATTTTTGGTTTTCAACAGGAGTCATTTCATCACTTAGCCCCCCTCTACAAAATTGTCATCACGTCCGCCCTGTCTCAGCTCTGCCTGCTGCCTTCTGACCATTACTTTCATACATGAGTGCTCCGCTCCATCAAATGAATAAATATTCTCACCAACTCCAACTATGCCTCGTGCACCCTCATCTCTAAGATGTCTACACTCTTCTTCTCCAATCCAGGTCCTCTCTGTGCTCTCTGCCCATCCCAAATCCTACCACTTCTTCAGAGGATCTGGCTCTTATAAGATCAACCCCTCAGAGATCCACTTCTATCTGCAGAGATCTTTTCCTACTCAGAATTTATAAACTTTCATGTGAATAACTGTGCCCCGTAAATGTGACACAGCACAGTGAGTGTAGCATAAGGGCTATTCTTAGTCTTTTTTGATTCTTACAGAGTGCCTAGCACAAATACACACAACTTATTAAGTACTAACCATGTGTCCCATACTTCCCTGAAGATTTAAATATACATGCTCTCAATTTAATAACTACGTAAAGTCACTATTTTCTTTAATGTACAAACCAAAATCTAGTATTCAAAGAGAACGTGTAATTTTCCTAGAACATCCCACTAAGAATTGATGGTGCCAGTATTCGAAATGAAAGTCTGTCTGAGACTAAAGACCTTATAGCCAACTTCTTTTTCTTTTTTTTGAGACAGAGTCTTACTTTGTCTCCCTTAGTAGAGTGCCATGGTATCAAAGCTCACAGCAACCTCAGACTCCTACTTGAAGCAATTCTCTTGCCTCAGCCTTCTGAGTAAGAGAGGCCGCCATAATGCCCAGCTATTTTTAGAGACAAGGTCTCACTCTGGCTCAGGCTGGTCTCCAACCTGTGAACTCAGACAATTCACCTGCCTCGACCTCCCAAGTGCTAGGATTACAGGCATGAGCCACTGCACCCAGCCTTATAGCCAACTTCTATACAAAACTCTGCCTTCTCAGAGTAACTTGGGCATAAAAATTGCTAAACATCTGTGGATCTGATAGATGAAGGAATGAATATGGAATTTGATCCTAGCAGCAGTGTCACTTGCAAAAGAATTAAATCAAAGGAAATTCTGAATCTTGGTACCTCTGGACAAATTTGGTCAGATATGGAGCACAGGGAAAGTATAAATGTTCTCAGAAGTTGACAGTAAGGCCAACTACTGTACACCTCCTGGAAATAATATGACTCACAGGGAATGAAACGAGCCTTGTGTCAAATTTGGCCCACACCTAGAAAGCACTTGGAGCTTTGCAGCATGCAGTAGTAGTAGTAGTAGTAGCAGTATTAAGACAGAGTCTCTTCTCTGTTGCCGGAGTAGAATGCAGGGGCACCATCATAGCTCACTGCACCCTCAAACTCCTGGGCTCAAAAGTTCCTCTTGCCTCAGCCTCGTGAGTAGCTAAGACAATACCCAGCTTTTTGTTTGTTTGTTTGTTTAGTAAAGAAGAAGTCTTGCTTTATGCTCAGGCTGATCTCAAACTCTTGAGCTCAAGCAATCTACCTGCCTCAGTCTCCTGGGGTGCTAGGATTACAGGTGTGGGCCACTGTGGGTGTCCAGAAGCACATATTTTAAAAACTATCCTCACCCCTTATCTTCCTTTTACCTTTCTTACTCATTTTACATGTGTTTTAGCTTATTAAGTATTGAATGCATTTTTTCAATTTAATACTCTTTTTCATTGAATAGGTATAAGTATAAATCTAGTTAATACATAATAAAATAAATCAACAAAAAGAAATTGGTGCTCAACTTTACAGAATAAGTTTGGAAATGTTGACTGAAAGGGTAGAAGTAGGTGGCTCCCAGCTTCACGTATAATTTTAGCCAAGCAGAGAACTATGATTGTGAAGTCATGTTTTAGGGAAGAGCTGAAATGTGTGGAGTTCCAGGAGATATGTAAATGATACAGGTTGTCAATATCAAAACCAGAAGAGTTTAAAGACCAGTGGAAATTAATTCTGTGAGATTTTCACAGAATTAAAAAAAAAAAAAAAGAACGTCACTAAATATACTTATCTCCTACTTTAAAAATTTATCTTTAAATATCATAAGATTAACGAACTGGTATTTTGGAAAACAAAAATGAGGGTTGACTAAGACTGAAAGATATAGTTTTCTTGAAGTTTCTTGGTAAATTAATATCAAGACAATAAAAAGACACACACCACCCTCCATTTTTTCTTTTTGGATTCTGAGCTCACCAGATGACATTTCTCTCTGTTGCCATCACCAACGCCTGATTTTGTTTTCTAATGGAGAAGTTTCTGGTGGCAGCCACTGATCTACTTCAGTCATGTCCCAAGAATATCTTGAATTTTGTACAGAAAGCCTCCTGTTTGGGTGAAGGAGCAATGCTGTTTTGGTGACTCTTCATTCACATCTCAGTTCATGTGAATAAATTCAGTTCGATGAAAGCACCACGGGCCGGAGGTCAGGAAGGAAAAGGGAAAGAGTATTTCTTATCAAATTGTCATTGTCCCCCTTCTCCATCAGTAGGCATCGTTGTCTGGGACAAGTTCTCAGGGACCTATAAAGAATCTGAGTCCAGCCCTTTCGAGAAATGGTGCAAAGGATGGGTATCTGATTTGTTTGAACTGCAGGCATGTGTGTGACCAAATAAAGCAGATCCCTGAAGAACCTTTTCCAGATGTATATGTAACATTTGTACTTTACGCAAGCGTATTTTGGAGACTGAAGGCCCTTCAAAAGTAATACAGTCGGTGTGGACTGAGGGTGTGGGACACAAGAACTCAGACTTCAGTTCCCAGTTATGTCCATGAGCTGTGCCTTCAGTTTGATTTCAACTCTAAGCTAGAAAGATAAAAACTGTTCCAACTTATAGCATTTTGCAGAAAACACGTGCAAGTTTAACAAACCCATCCCCCAGCCCTTTCCCCAATCATGTTAGGAGACAAGCCACCATACATTTTCAGACAGAATCTGCCTATGGATGTATTCAGAGATTGAAAGGATTCATTTTCATTCCTTCATTGTTTTCTAATGGAGAAGTTTCTGGTGGCAGCCACTGATCTACTTTGGTCTATGGGATTATGGAGCAAGAATTTCCCTTTCTGTTAAAGGCACTGACCTCAACCTAATAAGATAGAAGCTATGACTTGAGGAGGACTTGAAGGAATATGTACAGAATCTAAGATTTGGTTTCAAGAAGTCTTAAACACCTTTAAGTCAAAATTATACTATCTAGGATGTATTGTTCTTTAAAAATACTTGTGAAGAAATTTCATTACCTAAATCATTTACCAAAAGAAGATTTCTACAAAAGATATGTTTTTTAAAAAGTTTCCTTTACTAAATTTATTTTTACACAAATACAAATATAACCTAACAAAGCCAGCAAATTCAAATAAATCTCCATTCTAAATGTAATTTGCTTTCTTATGTGGGTCTACCCTCATTCGTGTTGATATTTGATCTTGAAATCTTTTTCATGACGTACCCAGTCTAACCAGTGTAGGATGTGAGGGCAGTGTCTACCTTGGTTTAGATGTACATGAACACTAAGTTCCCCTCAAACAATCACAGGTTTGGTTTGGTTTTTATGGTGGTTGTTATTGTTGTTTTCGGATCTGACATAGCCAGGGGCAGCAGCAAAGGGTGCAGGAGATCCATGGTGAAATCTACAGTGTCAATGCGTTCTCCCAATTTACTTACTGACCTTCAGCTTGCAGCCACACTCCTGACCCTCGTGAGAGGGAGCCTAAGGGGGAAATGGCACTGAGGACCGATTTCTGTGTCCTGTTGGTCTGTGGTCTCAATTAAGTGCTAATTAATTACCACTGGCATCTTTGGCATTGCTTGTCAAATTGCATTTAGGAGTATCTTTTCACTGTTTAAATATCAGTAGTCCAAAACCTACTGCTAAAAAATCCCCCGTGTTCCTATGTCCTCTTTTTTTTTTTAATTTCTTTTTCAAAACTGTGTTTAAAATACCAACAAATGTATCTATAACCACTGCAGTTAGCTTTCGGATACAACAAGCAGGAATTGGTATTGTCAGTTTTGATTAATAGTACTTCATTAATAAACATCCTGTTATTCACTCTCCACCTGCAGTTGCTGATGTTGCCTGGAATCAATTAACTCATATAATTTGATTTATTTTACAAAGACATTTTGGGATGTGCTGTGCTGATGATAAAGGTCCCATTTTAGCAGTTCTTGATTGCAAGTTAAGATTGTACCTGAAAGGATTTCTGTTTCTCTGTGGATATGTATACATGAGTGTGTGTTTTTCAAGTAAGTAGAAAGAAAATATTCCTAGAAGTCTTGAATTAAAAGACTTCATTTGAAACGTGGTGGGGGGTATTCCTCCTGAATGTTCTGACTTTGTCTAAAGACTCCAAAGAAATACATGTCCTAAAATGTCATGTATCCTCTTTCTTAATCAAGATATTTTATTTAACAGACTAGTGAATCTTACTTTAAATTAAAGAACAAAATAGTATTACTAAAGCACCCAAGTTAAAATACCAGCTAGAACGAAGATATTACTGGCAGATAGTTGATTTAGCTTCGTGTATAATTTTGCTTTGCTTTGTTTTAGCTGTAATTTCTTTTTCTTCCCCAAGTACTTACAAACTATGGTTTACAGATCAATCTATTTGATCCCAGCATGTGCTATATGAAAACATATCTTAGCTGTCTATCAGTATTTAAGAAAAGCTAATTTGGGGGCAAGTGATAAAAGCCCTACTCAAATTACTCAAACTGTTCAGTTAAGAGAATTTATTGGATTACATAACTGGAAATTCCATGATTAGATGTGACTGTGGGCATGACTAGATCCCATTGCCAAAGGATACTGCCAGGAATTTCCCTCTTTCCATCTCTAATCTCTGCTCGTCTCTGAGTTAGCCTTGTTTTGACTTAAAAATCTTTCTTCCTGGTATAGATGGCAGCATCAGAATTGTACCCTACCAGCCTACCAGCTTAGCATCCTCAGGGGCAAGTAAGCTTCTCTTTTTCTGTGGGAACAGAAAATTCTCAGGAATTATTCTCTTTGGCCTGGCTTGGTCCCTTGTTTATTCCCTGTTGTTCTTGGTCCATTCTCTGTAGCTGGGGACTGCATGGCTTTTATTAGTCAGGCTGAAGACATAAGCCCAACCATGGGCCAACTCTACTCCAACCACAGAGACTGAGAATGGGACAGAGGCAATTTCCTTCAAATATGGTCTTATCAAAAAGAAAGAATAATGACTAGAAGGCAATAAAAAACAAAAAAGAAATCCATTTGTCCACAATATAACTACAATTATAAACATAACTACGGAGGATATTTTGGAAAATACAAGTAAATGTGTCAAGTATCTGACAAATTTTCAAGAACTAGGAGCATCCGGGTAGATGAAGTGGATGCAATATCTGCCATAGTGAGGCGGAAGTTCTACTGGCTGACTATTCCCTCTGTAAAAAACATACTGACCAATGCCCACAACACATTCAGTGTTCAGTGATGCTTTTTTCAACAAAACTATCCTACCCCTGATCATAATAATATTTCAATCACTAGAAATGAAGGAAGGCTAAGTCATGTTAAGGAGCATTGTTGTCTACAATGAGGAAAAGTTGCCCATCTCCCATTCTCATTTTCTACTGAATTGATACCCAGCTGTCTGTGCACTTCTTCATCCCTGTCATGGTAATGAGCTCCGGTGGTGAGAGAGGCCCTAAACTAGGCACTGGACTGTAAGAACAAGTTAGTCAGGTCTGTAAAGAACCCATCTATGGAGGCCTATAGTGTAGTCATAACAGACAAGGCTTCAGAATTAAATAGACCTAGGTTCCTATCCCAGCTCTTTTACTTGTTAGTTGTGACAAAGTTCTCGTTCCTTCTAAGCTTAGATTTCCATATCTAAAATAGATATATTATAAGAATTAAATGTATAATATATACAATGTGCTGAGCATAGAGCCAAACACATAACATAATTTTTCAAAAAATTTATAGTTATTACGGTGTTTATCAGATGATATAATGCAAGCAAATTGCTTTACACAGTGCTTGGCACATAGTAAGTGCTCAGGAAATGATAGCTGGCAGCTCTTGTTATGTGAAATAGAATGAAAGATTAGATCCAAAGGAGAATGATATGTTAAAACCCACACAAATATCTATTATGATTGATTTGGAAAATGCCTTAGAGTTTACCCAAACCTATCCCCATCCTTGGGAGATAGCAATTTTAGAAAAGAATTTATTTTCTCTCCAAAGAAAGTGTTCCCAAAGCAACTATCTTCCTTTTTGCTCTCATATTTCATCAGTTTATATAATACTTAATTAAATTACATAATTATAATAATAAGTCCAACTGGTGTAAACTTCTTTGGGACTCTCTCCTGGGACATCCCTCTATTGGGAACAGATGTGCACAGTTGAGAATCATTAACTAGCTGGGTACACTGAATGTGTTGTGGGCATTGGTTAGTGTTTTTTACATAGGAAACAGAAAGCCCGTGAGGTGGAAGCCAGCCAGTAGAGCTTTTGCGGGCAGGCTTTGCATTCGCTTGAGCTACCCGGATGCTCCCAGTTCTTGAAACTTTATCAGATACTTGATACATTGACCTGTATTTTTAAAACATCCTCTGTAACTTGTATGCTCAAAACTTTATAACCAGAATTTTAAACACACCTTCTAGAATCAGTTTTCTTATTTCATAGTCACAACCATGCATTGGGCAAGAAAAAGAATGGGACTAGAACACAGTGGGACATGAAGACAGCACTGGCACCGCCCAGAGCATTTCCTCCGCCAGTCTTAAACAAGAGATTATAGACTCATTTTTAAGAAGGAAATGATAGAAACTTATCTCACACATTAAAATGACACCATCACTGTGTAGAACCTAAAAGGAGATTAGAACATATTTATTTACTGACAACTGGTGTTATGACTGGCCAAATCTATGACAATAAGAGATGATTCTTTCCATCCCTCGTGGTGATCTCACGAAAATTTTTGAACTCTGCTTACTGCATTGCAGTCCTCAGAATCAGAGGGCCACGAGGAGCGAAAGCATTGGCAGTATATATTTATTTAACTTGGGAGTGGTGGGGGTTTAATGATCTTATGTTCAGTAAGAATAATAGTCATTATCAGCTGAAATATAATGAAGTTATTATTTGAAGCAGGTATTTCTGCTCAGAAGAGTGTTAGAAATAGCTCAGTCTGTGCCTTAGGAAGTTAAAATGTCATGATCAAAGTAGAAAATAAGATATTATGTACAATGGGTCAAATTCATTAGGAATGTGCCTTTTCAGTAGTGCTCTCTACGGTAATTTAGAGTTCTAAACGATAAAGGCATATTCTAAAAGAAAAAAAATTTTTTGAGATAGAGTCTCACTCTGTCACCCTGGGAAAGAGTCCCATGGCATCATAACTCATAGCAACCTGAATATCCTGGATTAGAGCAATCCTCTTGCCTTAGCCTCCCTAGTAGCTAGGACTACAGGTGCCCACCACAATGCCCTTCAAGTTTTTCTACTTTTAGTAGAGACAGGGTCTCACTCTTGCTCAGGCTGGTCTGAAACTCCTGAGCTCAGGTGATCCACTCACCTTGGCCTCCCAGAGTGCTAGGATTACAGGCGTGAGCCATAGCACCTGGCCCACACTGAATTTTTCCCAAGTAATCACTGGCCTCCCTAGGTGGTGACAACATTGTATGAAATGATTTAACTGGTTGAAATAAAGGTGACTTGAGCCATATCAATTTCTTAAACAACTTCTGGACCCCTGTTTGAACACCATGGAGATTGGCTGATAACATATTTAATGTGAAATTGGTTCTTTGTAGTCACTGTAATGTCAAACACGTTAGTGTAAATAACAGTTTAAAGTTTAATAATTACTTTTGGCAAGAAAAGGATTTGTGAACAAAAGCATCATTTTTGCTTTGCTTTACCACGTATTTATTTTTCTCAGTCCATGAATTGAATGCGTTACACTATGCAAAGCAAATGCTCTGCTTTATGGGGAACTTACATTCAACAATGATTGCACAGACTTAAACATCCTTAACACCAAGTATAAGTACCAAGAAAAGCACTCTGGTTCATCCTATTCCTTGGTTCAAACCTCCAATCCTGGTCCAAACAGCCGTAATGAAAATATGGCCAGGTCTACTCACTGGGGGAAAGGGGAATATTCTGGTGAACAATCACAGAGAACTTTGAATAAATATCGCTGGAAACAGAGACTAGAAACAGGTTATCCAAGGAGTAATGTGTGTGATTCCTCCTACTGCTGAATCTCAACTCCAACACTATGGACAACAGAAAGCCACTGATGGTTTTTAAGCCAAGAAGATTGCCCCACATGATGAGGCTAAGAGAGCCCCCCTCCATACAGACTCTGTGTCAGATGGCTCAGTGACAGGTGGCTGGGGGCAGGAAATGATAGCAGAGGAAGAACACTTGAGAGGGTAGAAAAACACAACAGCCTCAGGAGAAGGAGGTCATAAAAATTACATAAGAGAGTTAAGTGCCCCCCAAACCCAGCTGGGGTTCAGAGCTAGATTCTGGGCCTCACAGGGAAATGAAAGGCAGAACCAAGAATCAAAAATACAAGCAGAAGGGCCATTTGGGAAAATTGGCCATAAGTAGCTCAGTGCTGGATTCAGTGAGCAGGCTGGATCCATAGGCACTTTAGAAGGTACTTGGGTACAGCCGAGTCAGCCAGGAACCAACACAGAGAATCCTTAGCACATATCCTTTGTCCGTTTGCATCATCGTTTCTCTTAAAATAAAATTTATTCAAACCTCCAACTCTTATAAAATTAGAAATCCAGTGTTTCTCAGGTTATTAGGAGGGCTTGCATTTCACCCAGGCATTGCTGGCCCGGTTTCCTCCTACTGCTGAACCCAAAACTCACACATGCCTCACAACTGACCAGTGTTCCCTTATCTTGACAACTCCTTTTCCTTGCTTTCTAAAAGCTCACTGCAGGCCATAGCATTTGGTGGATTTTTTTGCTGAAGATTCACAAGGGATGTAAAGATCACATCACACTCAGCCTAGCAGATAATTTAAAATGTAAACATAAATAATAGGCATCTCTGTTACAAAAATGTAACTTGGTCATTCTCTCCCACACCCCCAACTAAGGAATTTTCATAGACTGTCTTTTCCACTTCCCACCACGTCGTTCTGCCTCAACACTCCACTTTCATAATCTCTCTCTCTCTTTTTTTTTTTCTTATTTTTGCACACAACCCTCATAGTTCATTTTTAAGCTTTATGCAGAAAATTTGGTCTTCTCTTTTTTTGGCTGTGTTTGAAGGATTATCTTTGCACAATGAAATGGTTCATCAGAATTTTTTGCTAGGCAAGAAAGAAAAAATGATCTCCCCACCTAAGAGGAATTTTCCTATCAGCTATTCAAATAGCATTTTTCTCTAGTATAGGTGAATCTGTAAGTTGAGCACAATTATATCGCTTACTAGCTTAGGTATAGATGGATATATCTAACTGATCTGCAGATCAGCTCCTGGGCTATCTCTGTTCGTGCAGTCCTTGGTTATTGCATGAGAGCAACAGACTTGTCAGAATCTACCTCTTGACTTTCTGTGACAGGTAGAAATGTAATCTCACCAGCGAAGCAATTCCCTGGAGCTATTATACATGCAAAATATTTCCTCAATTGAAAAATGCTACTGCAGAATTTCACTGAGGACTCCAGTAAAGAATTTCCTGAAATTGCAGTGTAGAAACTAGTAAAAGAGCTCTGCAGTAAGAAGCAATATTCTCACCAAGCTGTTTATACCATTTGAGAAATTTACATCCACACAGTGCCAGGGGGTGGTGACAAGGACAGTGTCAGCCCAGATCTGTCAGTTCATCTAGTCCCAGGTACAGCAGGAGCATTTTGCTGTCTTATTGCAAAATAAATGTGGGCCCCTAAACTATCAGGAGCACAGAACTATTAGTGCCTTAGAAGACACTGCAAGTCTCTCGGGAAATGAAAAGCACAGGCTCGACTCAGCTTCCAGCTTGAGTTTATTATTTCTGTGTTTGAGCATTGATTTAAACTACCTTTTGTTTTTTAAATACTAAAACCACCCTATTCGTTTTTTTCAGAAATGTTGAAGTTGTGGTTAATTGAAAGGAAAACAAAAAAGCAAGGGTTTGGCAGCTGTATTCGGTGTACTGTGTTGTGGTGGCACTGCTTCACCGTCCTGTCACTCTCCCTTCCCCGTACGTGTCCACCCAGAATCACTAAACCAAACAAAGACAAAAATATAAAAGGGCCCCAGCAACTCACCATCACTGCCCAGTAATGGTGCCCTGGCAGACTTGGGGAAAACATCACCTTGGCAGGTGACAGGCACTTGGGCCTCGGCTGGAGCATTAGCGAACAATATTAATAAGGACTAATTAGATAGCTCTTGTTGAAATATTTCCAAAGAAATGAGCAAAATAAAGCTGACCTAAAGAAAATATTTTAAAATCTCCCACTGAGCATGCTCAGAGAGAACATTTTTACTTCTTTTATTTTTAAAATGCTCAACCATTTTCTTCAAAAACTTGGCTTGATCTTCCTGATTCAGTGATAACTGAAGTCATGCCAACTTTGATGTTTTTAGCTTCAGCTGTTTTAGAGCTATATGTGATCCCCCAAAAAGGTTGGAATGAATTTTTTTCTGAGTGAAGAAGGAAGCATATGTTTTAACCCTCATGTGCCTTTTTTGAAAAGGATGAATTAACATCCTATAATAGTTTATCTTGGGGCTTAAAATAAAGAGTTTAGTTTGAAAGTCAAAGAGACATTTTTCAGAAATTAAAGTAGAGACTCAGGCCTTCAGGAATTATGGCTGTGGATTTATCTGTTTCACCAAATACACTTGGTGGCTTGTACGTCTGCTGCTATTGTTTTAAAATGGCAGCTTGGAGACTTGAGCAAGATGGACCACACACACACACAGAATTTCAGGACATCAAAACAACATAAAATTAATACGCAGAAACACTAGAGCATCTTGAATACATTGTTTTCTAATGACATGAAGAATGGGAACTAAAACTGAATGTACAAAGCTTTAATCCACCTGATGACCTGATTTCCCTTCTAATTTGTAGATACAGGAAAGAAGGAATAGACAATGAGTGGTTAGAAGCTGAGTGGTACCAAATATCAGTGACCCCACTGAAGAAGATGGCACATACAGGGCAGGGTTATCGGGGAGGCTTTAGGGCCACATTATTTGTTACTATTGACCACGCCAATATTTTGGCAGAGTTCCCATGGGATCAGTTTGTCATTGGCTCTCCTTAGGATACAGCAGAGATAGTAAAGAAAGGAAATTAGCGTAATGGTGTTAGACCTAATCATTAGCGAGGAAGGTGGACAACAGACGTGGCGATGCAGGTGAGTTGTGTCAAATGGCTCTGGGAGGGCTGCACAACTGACATGAGAAGTAGCTTCTGACTTAGGGCAGGGCGTTTCCTGTGTTACTGCCAATGGAAACATGGGAAGATATTGGTGCTTCCAGATCAGATCTCGGTCATTTTTGTAGAAGACTGTGCAAGGCCACGTCTAAAAGACTCAGAATATCAATTTAAATTTCTCCAACTCCTAACTCCCACTATATTCTGGTTATACCCCAAACTCTGGAAGAACAACAGAGGGAAAATATTGGTAAAGAAATGACAAATGTCTCACTCTCTTATAATGTCAGAAGAGCTATGGTCAGAAAAATTAAAACCAGAATGAAAGGAAGGTTTAAAAGGAAATTGAGTCTGTGTTTACAAAAGGATTCCAATTCCGGGTAAACTGTCCAACTCAACCAGTTGCTTTGGAGAAACATGATTAAAGTGATGACTGAGGTGTTTTGTGTCCCAGCCTCAGTTTCCTTTATTCCCCTCTGAGTCCATTGACAGCCAATCAGAAAGGAACCTGGCCCGGAGGCTTGTCAGTGATAATAATTGAAAACATCTGTGCATGTAGCAAGTGTGGGAAGCCAGTGCAGTTCCCTGACGGAGGGAGTTCTCAGACAGCAAAGCCAGAACCACGACTGCACATACTCTCATTCACAGACTTTTCTCACTGCCAGCTGTCTTTATTCTCCTGCCAGGAAAGCAAGGGGCCTGGGGCTCTGACCCAGGCTGGGGTTAAGTGAGCTGGGACTGGGAAGGGAGGGGGACAGGCTGGCTCAGAGCTCTGGGTATAGAGGCAAGGGATATCTGATCAGAAACTAAAGACCCTGGTGACTGAGGGAAAAGAACAACAAACCAAGAAACCAGAGGAGCTCAGAGAAGGACAGATCAGCCGCAGCGCAGGAAGAGTTCAGACTGTGGATGAAGGCAAGTGGGTGGAAATCTTGGTGTGACCATTTCAGGGTGGCGCTGGGCGACCTCCCTAAGCCTCAAGTTTTCCATCTTCAAAGTGGGAATGATGGTTGTTCCTAGGTCATGACATTATTCCCAGGGAAATTCTCTCATGCACTTCAGTAGAACAAGGCAAGCACTGAACACAATTAGCTTCTTTATCAGTTAGAAGGCGACTCCCCACACAGGTGTGGAAACTCAGAGACTCCCCTACCGAGGGGCACATTGCTTGCTCATGAGCAGGGAAGTCCTGTTGACTGCTGACACCTGCTGCCTGTGTCATGTGGACTCCCAGTGTGTTCCTGCAAATAGTGCTCCTCCTCCAGCTGTGCACTGGGCCTTTGCTAACTACGTTAACAACTGGTGCTGGGAAGTAGATTGTGATCACCTGGGGACTGACTCCTTGTGGCCTTTCTCTGCCCCAGAACCGTATCCTGGGCTGCACTGGCTTCTGCCTGACCCCTCTGCCTTCACCTCACTCCTAATGTACCAATGCCTTGTTTCACCCATCCTAACCACGGGCCACAGTTTTCAACACGGTGTTGCACCTATCAGGGGGGTAGCTGGCTAAAAGAGTGTCAGGAAAACGTTACTTCAACAAACTGAGGGGGAAATTCCAGGCTGTAGATTGAAGAAAATCTAAAACAAGAAAAGTTGGAGCAAGAGGAAGAAAGAAAATAAAGTTCTTAGTAGGAAAGTTCAGATGTTCTCCCTGCCCTCGGGGTGGGGAGGGAGGCTGTATTGCCAATAGAAGGAACTGATAGATCCAGAAAGAAAATACAAACAAAACACTGTAAAGGACAACATTTTAAAATATCAAATGATCCAGATCATTTCACTGTTTAAGATACTCTCCGTACAAAAATTAATCACCTCTGGAAACTGCATTAACAGTCACATCACAATTGTATTTATAGCGAACTCACAGTTATTTGATGTATGACGTTCACTTGGCAGCCAGGAGGAATAAATCCAGCTTGCAAAGAAGCAGAACTTACTTTCAGGGTGGGGCTTAGGTCCTGAGAAAATCTAGCTCAACACATGGGTGGCAAGGAGTAATACAAAAGGAGAGACGTGGGGAGGCCAGCTTTGTATCATTAGTTAAGAACAGCTCTGCGTTGTATATGTATCCAACATAAACACTTGGCTAAGGATGTTATTCTACTGACAGTGTTTGCCTTTCCTTACGGCCATCAGCTGGGTGACTCCTGCTACTTGGCTGAGAAGCACTTCATCCATAAAGAAAAGCACCATAAGTAATAATGAGTGTGAGTCTGTGTTCCTTGCAAAGCAAGAATTCCGATTCAACAAGAGTTTTTTTATCCAATGGAAATGAATCAAGCTGTTTAACCTAATTGAGCCTCAATCCATCAGGAGTGTTGTCATATTAGTAACCCTCCTCGATGAGGCACTGCGATGAGGCGCCACACGAGAGTGAAAATGTAGAAACACAAAACACAGGGAATCCACTGACCGCTTTGATTCAGCAGCCTTGGACTTCCTCATTCCCTATGATCACTATTGCAGTGAACTTATCACTTAGCAACTGACATTAGTAGATCTCTTCAATCATTTAGACACCCTGTTTTTCCTTTGTAAGATTCTGTCTTCAATATGCATATATAACTACAGAAAGGCCTGATCTTTCCCAAAGTCAACACAATATAGGGAGGACGAGACTGAACCTCCATTCGGAACTGGGCTTTTTAAATACGTACTGTGAATATAGTGAGGTTGTTTTTATTCCTAATGAGGCAGATCTATATGTGCTAATCTGAAAGGATCACCGAGACACATCCCATGTGTATGAATTTGCTACATTACTGTTAATGTATTCCTAAAGCCACTACCTTGATACCTCTCTCCATCTATATTTGTACCTTTTTCCTATACTCACCTAAGGGTAATGCAGTTCCAAATCCCCAGAAGCTTGCCTGTCAAGTTCCCAGATTCCTTCTCTCCCAAGAATACCTTTAGTTACTTCTGCAGATGTATCTGGTTACCTTTTGAAATTGCTTTTCCACTGAATGGCACATCCCTGGCACATGTGCCACCATTCTCCATTCCCTGTCCCACACCAACATTCTCGACTGAGCAGATCACCCGTTTGCTCTGTGGCTTCACCTTGAGAGTCCTTCCTTACAGAGCAGGCAGCCAGCATCAGCCAGGTGAAGCCAACCTGTGTACCTGTCTTCTTTACAGCAGGTCTCTCCATCCAAGGCAGATATTATAAAAACAAAGCAGAGTATGTGCACGCCTTTATGCTTCCTAGAAAACAAGGGACTCGGGTCTGTTTCCTTAAAAATCCCCACTTTCTGCCTTTCTGTTTTATTCTTCCTTTCAATAAATAAATGTGTAGCTTATAGTAAAGATACATGTACACTACAGATAGGGTGGACATAAAGTTTGTGTGCAATTTAAAATAGTTTAACATAGTAAATTGCACATGAACTTTCTGTCTACCCTGTGTAATATATAAAGTGTGCATAAATATATATTTAAAATATGCCCACATATGCAATAGATGACTACCAACCCCTCACATTTCAGGATTCTTATTTTGCAAGTGATGGCCGTGCTCCGCACTTGTCAACATCCACTTGTCAACATCGCAAGTGACAGCCATGTTTCTGCACTCGTCAATGTTCCTTTCAAATTATTTCAGGTTAGAGGAACAGAAAGGTGTTTAAAATTATTAAACAAGGGGATTCGCAGGACAAAGAAATTAGAACTCTTCCAGCCCAACAGGCTGACATTCCAAATAGGGAAACTGAGTCTGACAGGGCTAAGGGACTGCCCCATAGTCTTACAGTGGAGTCAGGAGAGAAAACCAGGGTTTCTGTTTCCTTGCATGAGTTCATCTTTCCTTCCAGTTATTAAAACTGTTGGGCTATAAACCAAGCTAAGCCTTCTTCATCGAATCACCTGTTTTCTCCAAGTTTCTGTGACATCCTGAGTCAGTTGGCCTCATGGGTCTCCACACAATCCCATATGTCCGGGAAACAGGGTATTGGCCGTTTCCTTCTGTGCTTATTATCATCTGCATTCTGTAGACATAGTCTACAAGGAACCAAGACTTTTCAACACAAACTTCATGACTTCTATATCTATTTTTGACACTGACTAAAGTATTTTCGCACTAACTCATAAAACCTTTGAAAACGGAGCACCCATAGATGATATTTTGCACTAACTGAATTCTCTTTTCATAAGGAACCCTCAAAATGTTACATTATATCTTTGTATTATTTCCAAATTATATTCTCCAGTTCCCTTCTATAATTATTTTTTCAAAGAAAGTAAAAAAGTAAAGAAATGGCAGAGAAAAAGGACTCCCCGTCCTCCCTGACGGAGCTTCGCTCTCCTTCCTGGGCTTACGAGAAAACACGGATGAAGAATCTCTGTGGCTGGCTTTGTTCTGACTATAGAGACAAAAACGGGGGGGGGGTACATCATTTCTATTCGTCCATCCCTCTGTAGTGAGGGAAAGATTAACCTGTCACTTGTGCATAAAGCAAAAACTATTTGTAATGACAAGAAGTTACAGGATCCCCGAACTTTCTACCGCAAATAAAAGAAGAATAAAGCTGAAGGTAACAAGCCACCTCAATTCAAAGATTTTGCAATCTAATTGAGGGAGATAAAACATATGTGCATGAAATAACTTAGAGATAAAAATAAAACATGTCAACAACAGTGTAATACAATCTGAATGTTTAAATGCCAAGAAAGCAAGTAAGCAAGTGATCAGAATACAATTCTTAAAGCCTTCGTTGAAGAGATGTGCTCACATATGATTCGGTGTATTGTGATTGGCATAGATGTGGCAATGAAAATATGGTACAGGAAGTGTAAAACAAATCCCATGTCTGTGGCCGTAGGGGAGATGAGCAGGTAAGTTGACCTGTGAACCCTGAATGGAGGCAAACTGCTGTCATTATTTTTTTAACTTTTTAAATTAATAGATTGTATTTTTCAGAGAAGATTTAAGTTTATAGAAAAACTGAGCAGAAAATAGAGTTCTCATATAACTCCTCTTCAGCCACCATAACACAGGCACACGCACACTCAGAGATTCCCCTGTAGTTGCATCTCACATGGGTGTGGTATATTCGTTAGAACTGATGAGCCAGTATTGAGACATTATTCTTAGCTGAAGTCCGTAGTTTACATTAGGTTTCACTCTTTGTTCTGTACAAGGAGTTTTGAGAAATGTACAATGACACATAACCACCTTTATAGTGTCACATGGAGTATTTTCATTGCTCTAACAATCTCCTGTGCTCCAGCTATTCCTCCTTTCCTCCCTCCCCCCAAACCTCTGGCGATCACTGATCTTTTTCTGCATCAGAAGTTTTGCTTTTGCAGACCAGGACACTGTGGCTGAGGCCTGTAATCCTAGCACTCTGGGAGGTAGACAAGGAAAGATAGGGCCTTTGAGACCAGCCTGAGCAAGAGTGAAACCCCACTGTTCCTAAAAATGTAAAAAATTATTTGAGCATCATGGCAGTCGCCTGTAGTTCCCGCTATTTGGGAGGCTGAGGCAGGAGAATCACTTGAACCAGGAGTCTGAGGTTGCTGTGAGCTAGGCTGACAGCATGGCACTCTAAGCAAGGCAACCAAGTGACACTGTCTCAAAAAAAAGAAAGGTCTGCTGTTTCCAAAATGTCAGGTCCTTGGATTCATGCAGCGTGATTACCTTCTAGCTTGGCGTCCCTCACTCAGCACTGCGCACTGAAGGTGACTTTGTGTCTTGTTAGCGTTTGGTAGCTCATTTCTTTTTATCACTGAATCATACTCCATCGTGTGGCTATACCAAAGGACATTCATGATTTTTTGTAATGGAAAAACAAAGTTTTTAAAGCTTAAGTTTTAATTTCTCAACCACCTCATTTCTCAGGTAGGAAATCCAGTTGTTTTTACCTGGAGAAATTTTTTTCCTCTGGGGGTATATGTTTTGATCTCCTGCAACATGATACTAAATTATCATTTCTGTCCTTAAACTTGACTTGAGTCAAAGGCCATTTAACCTTCTTGCTTCTGTTCTTTGGTGATACGAGAGCAGTTAATTATAGAGTATGCAACCAAAAGATCAGAATTGTGAAATTAAAGTTATGGATTTTCAAATGAATATGGCTATTATCAAACATCTCTTAAAGGTAATGTCTTTCCTTTCCTTTGCAACCACAATGCTGTGTCGTCTTCACAAGGAATCGGAATAGAATTCCACATTTGAAATTATGCCTTGTTTCTCTCATCTTTGGTTACACTGTTAATTATGTCCAAAAAGCAATTCTGTAACCTTTTCAAAAGTGACATCCTAAGCTGTTGTTGATTCTCTAAATGGAAACAAATGTCACCTGGCACACCTGTGTCTTTCTTTTTGACACCAAATAACCCTGATAACTGAATTAGTCTAATAGAAAAGAAAAAAGGCCACTCTGCCATTTGAAGGGAATTTGCAATGAAAGCTGCTTCCTTGGCCCCATGATTATGTATACACACTGGTTTTAAGGCAGCGCACAGGAGGCTTTGCCAAGAAAATTTTAAAGTTCAAGCAGAAAAAATAATCACAATATCTTTCAGTCATTTACTGCTTCTATTTATTTCTCTCAAATGCACGTTTAAATGCTCTCTACACACAGATATCGCTTGGTAGGCGGGGTATATCTTATTACTGGGTTATTTTCCAGTACATTTGGTGTAGTTAAGGTAAAGTATATTAACTTTCTCTCAAAATACAGATGAAAATAGCAGCCGTGAACGCTTCAGCCATTGTCAGGAAGTTAAAAACTGACAGGAGGTCCAAATAATCAACTCTGCCTGGTGCATATACTGTAGTTTTCCCCTGGGATATCTGGTCTAATCCGACAATGTATCTGACTGGCATGAATGTAGAATTACTTTCAATAAAGATTTTATTTCAAGCTTGGATGATTTCCCCCAAAACATCTTGTCACTAAGGCAAAGTATATCATAGAATATCTGATTATTTTCCCCTACAAGTCAGCTTTTGAGAGGGGGAAAAAAATACACATTTCAACTCAAGTACTCAACTCAGGTCAATTCACTGTAAAAAATCGCATTTTAACATATCTAGACTGATTAAAGATTTGCTGTGTTAAAGAAATCACGGAGCTGTCAAAGAGAGCTTACCCTAAAGTCTGGAAATGTGAAAAATAAGTAACATGTTAGCTCAACTATAGTTCGTACCGTCCCTGCAGTCGCCTCCAATTGAAGAGCGGGCAGGACAGATGACTCCGCGAGCTGGCACCTGGCTTCTAGAATATGTGTCTTTTTGCAAGGAACAAACATTTAAAGGTCACGTCCTCCAATAAGTGTGCAGTTGTTTGCAGGCTACGTGAGAAATATGAATGGCCTGGTCCTAATCCCCCTGAAACGGCCTTCATGTCTCTGTTCATCCTTCCCTTGTCTCTATTCCCTTCCCTTCTCTCATGTTGCTGTGTGAAGTCAGCGTGTTCAAGACAGGCCAACAGTAGGTAACAGTACATTACTCTATTTTGAATTCACTTACATGTTTCATTTGCTGCTTGCTTACATTAGCTCAGCCGTGGTGTCACATTGTTTAATTTACGCTTGGTTCCTGTAATCTTAAATATAGCTTATGTTACCTAGAGAGTGTCACCCCTTCCTTACTAAAAAGCACACAAATCATATGATTTAGCTCTAATGGGACAGGGGTAATTATTTTAACATTTAATAATCAGAGCACATGATATTTATATAATGTTTTAAATTTAAAATCTCTTTTATCTCTATTATTATATTTTATGACTAACATATATAATATTAGGATAAGAAGTGTATATAAGGATAGAAACTCAGCCTGGATAATAGGAAATAAAACTCCAGAGGAGTCAGGAAAGGTCCAGAATTGAGTCCTTATTCTTTGTGTTAGTTCTGTGAACTTTGGACAGATCATTTAACCAAGAAATGACCCTAAGCTCGGCTGCACACGAGGTTCATCTGTGAAGGTTTTTAGAAACTCAGAGTCCTGGGCCTCAACCTTGAACTACCACATCAGAATCTCTGTGCTGTGCTTTTCCCTTTTTAAAGCTCTGGCCAGAATGGAAAACCAGGGAGTCCCACTCTCCTCTCCTTGTTTATAAAATGACAATTGACAGAAGCAAAGGAAATCAGAGATAACAAAACTTAACGCTTCTATAGTTTGCAAAGGCTTTTCACATATTCTTTTCATTTAATCTTCCAAACAATCCATGAGATCACTTTTGCCATTAAATTCACTTTCTAAATGAGGAATCTGAGGCTCAGAGAACTGCTGAGGCCTGAGACCACACGATCAGTACACGAACAACTAGCACTTAAGATTCTGAGAGTCCAGTTTGCAGCTTTCCCTAGAGCAGTGGTTCTCTCCCCAGGTACAACAGAACCCCATGTGGAGCTTTTAAAACATATCCAGGGCTCCTGCAGGGCATTTGCAACAGACTCTCTGTGGATGAGTCCCAGCCCTGAACAGTTTTGAATGTTCCACAGACGATATTAATGTGTAGGCTGAACTGAGAATCTCTGCCCTAGAATGACCAGAACCATCGTGGAAAATAGAAAGCAGTACGGTGGTTCTCCCCCAGTTTTGCTGATGACTAAGCATGAATTCCAAGTGGAGGGGAATGATTCACGCGCACAGGGCTGGGCAGACATAAGCTGTGGACTAGATTTCTGGTCTTCTTCACAAACTGGTTTCCTTTCTATGGTAACTCCTCGGATTCCCCAGAGCTCATGGCTGCTGTCTCAGGTTTAGCATGGCACCAGTTAGCTATTAACACTAACAGAAGGAGAGAGAGAGCAGGTTGGGAAAGAAAGAGAAGTCAAACTCTGACATGGACCCAACAAAGCCTGGACACCCACAGGAACTCTAGGACATCTAGAGCAGCCCATCTCACAGTTGTCTCCAGGTGGACCAGGATGACCTGGCTTCGATATTCTCTTGGTGGCAATCAGTCATTAGTTGTGTGCTATCTCTGAGAAATACCTTTTAAGGGGAAGCTTTTGAAGGATGAGCTCCCAGCCCTGCAGCTGCAGCTGGGCTGAGCTCAGCTCCTGGTCTTCTTCCCCTTCTGTCCTTTCCAGATTCTGCTCCTCCCCAGTTATGGCCCCTGCTGATTGCAGTGGCTGATCTAGTGCAGAGCTCCTTCTATGATGGTCCGAGCTCCTGTTCACCACATCATCTCAAAGATTTCTGCCCTATCCACTAACTATCACAAGTGAGCAAGATAGAAGTGGAAGCCCCATCTGGAGCGTGTGGGTGCCACACATGTTACTCCCTGTCCCAATGATGTAGCAGCAACTCTACCTTCTCTGTGTGGTCAGGGTTAATCCCACCTGTCTACACGGTGACGCGTGTCCTTACCTGCTGGTCCCTGGACCCAAGAAGCCGCACATGCCTGGAAGCAGTGGTTTATAACACCGAGATAAGAGGTACCATCCTAGTGCAGTGACGTGAGCAGAGCACCCTCGGCATCTGCCCATTTACTTTGCCTCTGAGGATGCCATGTTCTAGTGACGATCCTCACAGGCTCTGTGCACCAGGTCTCCGTGGCTGCCCCTTGGCCCTGCTGGTTATTATTAAAATTGCACCTCTCTGGCTTCCAGCAGATAAGCCCCAATTACCCAGCTCCTGTCACTTCAGTGTCTTACCATCTTCATCGCTGTCAGTGAGCCTGGTTCAGTAATGGGCTCTCTTATAGTTAACCTGCATTTAAAAGAGTAAAGGCCCCTATAATCACATACCTTTTTTGTTTAGCAGCAGCTCTTCAATATCATTGACCCGGTAGTTCCTACCCACAACCTTCTGCTATTATTTTTAAGTGCCTTATACATGATACCTCCACCTCTCCCCCACAGGAAGAACATCCCAACTCACCACCAGTTAGAGCTTTAACAATTGGACAGGAACTTTGCTGCCATTACTGACTCCTCCTTGCCAACCAGGCAGCAGGTGACCCAGCTCTAAATCCCCATCATATGGCTGGTTTCCATGGGCCACTCCTAGAACCTGAGGAGACCCTGAAACAGAGCTGGACATGCAGGGTATTATTAAGTCTCAACCTCTGGAAAGAGGAGGTCATAATGGGATTGGAGAGAGGAAGAAATTGAACTGAGGTGCAGACCCAGTAAAGCCTCCACGGACGCCACAGGGAGCTCTGGAGCACGTGGAGTCAGTCTAAGTTGTTCCACAGTGGACAGGCATGGTCCAGCCTTTACACTGACTGTGGGAGCTGTGTCCTCCAGCAAAGCAGCTCTCTGCCACTGAGGCAAGCTCCGGAGAAGACAGGGAAAGGTTATCTGCTAACCCTGCAACTAAGCATGATGTCCTTCCTTGAAAGGGGACCTGACCAGCCTGTCTCCACGTCCAAAGCAGCCACTCTCATTATCAAATTGGAGACTTAGCCTCTTTTAAAAGACTTCATAAATGATTGGTAGTGGTTCCTAAAACACGAGACATTTTACATTGTAGAACTTCTTACAACATGGAATGTGCTGGCCTATAGAATAATGAGTTAGCCCTACATTTATATTTACAAGAACATAGGCAGAAACTGGCACAAGAATTTATTCTCCTAATACAATGCAGATGACAAACATACACATGTAAAAGCCAAAATAATTTTCTTTCCTTAAGCAAAGTATTGTATATTTTTGAAAGTATTTATATTTCTGAATATGGATTAAGGATTTTACCAAAAACAGAATTTGATGCTCAAATTTTTGATGCCCATCCCCCCAAAATAATGTCATTATCTTTATACCATCATGATATAAGCCAGATAAAAATTGTTCTCTATTCTAAACTCCTGTTACCAGTTTCGTTCAAATGGGGCGCATGTTGGAAACTCAGTGTCAGATAGTGGATGGGAAGCAAAGGCACCAGCGGATACCGGGCTTCAGGACGCCGTCGTGCTCTTCATCTCTGCCTTCATGTCCTTACCCGCTCAGAGTAGATATGAAACTCAGATGTGCGAGAAATGTAACTCTTAGGATTGCAACTTAATTTCTCTTTAAAGGCCCTGTTCTAAATGGCTTGAATTTAGTCAATTCAGACTATCTTCTAGACTTTTCCTGAGGTTGTTTCTAATTCTGGAGGGCTATGTACAGCCTGAGCATTTGAGGTAGAAAGAGCACCCTTTGTGCATTTCAACATATACGTGGGTCATTATGAAAGTTTTGAGACAGACTGTGTTATGGTCCATCATTTCACTTCCAGAAACACAGTCAGCTTTCTGCTTCAACCATGCTGGTTTCAACTTGCTCAGCTTACTGGTGTTGCTGGGAAGGTTTCCTTTCCTTCTGTCCATGTAGATTTTATGTTTCCTCATTTTTGTGTATCTTGAAACTTTCATAAAGACCCACGTGTTTACTGAGCATGTACTTATGATCCACACACTATTCTTGGTCCAATGAGACAGCTCAAAGCAAAAACAGAGTTTTTGTGCTTAAGGCATTTGCATTCTACTGAAGAATGATACTAAAGCATATTATCAGGGCAGAAAGGGTCTGGCTCCTGCTGTATCTGTAGACCAGTCTTCATTCCCACTGATTTTCAGTCATCGTTCCCGACTTCCAACCCCAGGCCTGGATCTCACTCACTACTTAGAGTACTATGTGAAGCTACTGCAGCTCACCTTCTCCTCGATACAGCAGGCAGAACTTTCTACCTAACTATTCCCAGTATCCTGGGCCTGGGCAACGCTGGAATCTTGCCATATCACTAGGTTCCCCCAGGGAGAAGAACATGGGTTTGCCTGATCTCAGGATCCTCAGACCTTCTAAATAAAGCCTGACCACCCAAGAAAGAGGAGTGGGAAGGACTGGGGACTGGGCCACTTCGATGGGACCTCAACAAGGTCTCAGCTCTCTGTCACTCTCCCTCACATAGTCCAGAAAAGCTTCCTCTAGTCAAGCAGCAGGACCGCCTGGCTCTTCTGCTACCTTCCAGTTTACTGATTAGGCCCTAGCTGGCTGCAGCTCTGAAGCCTTTGGCACTTAGGTTTTTGAAACTCAAAAGCATAGTCCTTTGCAGTTCAAATGCCCTGCCTTGCAGTAATCAAAAGCGCGTTCTCTGCTTTTCTGCTGTATCACCCCTCTGCTGAGGCCATCGATGCTGCTGACTGGCTCTTGGGGAAAGGCAAGAAGTGCAACAAGGAAGGGTGGAGAAGAAGTCTCAGTTATTATATATTATCCCATCTCATCGCAAGTGATGCTTTGTCTTTCCCAGAATTCTTC
>NW_003852459.1:3161108-3162914 GCF_000181295.1 Otolemur garnettii
GCAACCCCTGCTACTCAGGAGGCTGAGATGAGAGCATCACTTAAGCTCAGGAGTTCAAGACCAGCCTAAGCAACATAGATAGACTTTGTCTCAAGTTTTTACAAAATTTTTAAATAGTCAAGTCACTATAGAAAGCATCTAAGGTTTATTTTTCTTCAAAAGGAAAAATTAAGCATGGATAATTGAATGATGGTTCCCAAATTGCAACCAATTCTCTTTTAGCTCTTCTGGGACCTTTTAAACAAAGAGACAATTTTTAAGAAAACAGGCTAAGATATAGCCACCCTTAATGAGATACAAAGTGGCTCTTCTCATCACCTGTATGAAAAATGAAAGAGAAGTTGAGGAATTCTGACTCTGCATACTGAAAATATTTCTTTTAGGTTTAGTGAACGTCACAAGGCAAATATTTAAGTTCTGTATTTTCCACTAATATCTTATAATTATGTGCATTATTCTGCCTGACTTAATTAATGCTGATCCATGCACACCATCCAGTATTCTGCATAAAATTTTACCAACACATACTAGTTTTCTAACAGCTTTACTGGAAAAATTAAAGAAGAGAATAATGACAGTCTCACAATTTTTTTTCCTAAAAATGCTACCAATGCGTAATATATTTTCTAGCCTTTCTCTCCTAAAAGCAGAGCAACGTCTTCCCAGGATGTTGATATTATCAGTGGTTATTGGTATATCAGTAGAGCTCAGGGGATAAAAATTAAGACTTCTTTTGCTGCTGAAAATCATTTTAACTTGAGGGAAAACACCTAAGGGAAACCATACTGAAACTCTCCATCATTTCACTATTAGAGCATTTACATTCACAGTGAAAAATGAATCCTTTCAGAAGTTTTAAAAACTGTGTGAATCGGGAGAATAATGTGACAGTTTAATTTTTTAAAACATATTAATTTGGTTTTTCTTCCCTCTGAACACCTTTCTCATCTGTGTAGATGAGTCCTTGGATGTGAATTATGTGATTAAAAAAATTAAAATGTCTCACTCCAGTCTTCTTGCTGACTCTGACTCACCTCTCTCCCAGTCTTCCTCTGCTCTCAGCTCTCAGCTCTTCACCATAAACAAGCCCGCTGAGGCACAACTTTAAGTGAATGGCACATCTCTTGGGGGTGGGACACAATTATAAAAGGGACTTTACCTAACAAATGCAAACAGTGCAACCTAATTCTTTGTACCCTCAGTTAACCTGAAACAAACAAACAAACAAACAAAATAGAAGCCCCTTGATTTCCAACTCAGGACTCTTGGATTTTAGTTAATTGCAGAAACTATATCCACATACTAGAGTGATAAAGATCTTGGTCTTCATCTAGGCTCGGCCACTTACTTGCTATGTGGCTTTGATCAAATTATTCAATCTTTCTCAGGCTAATTTTGATCATCTGAAAAAGTTCATCTGAAAATTTTCTTTTACTTTTAAAAGAAAGGGAAAAAAAAAGAGGAGAAATATTCCTAATACATAATAAAGTTACAGGGATTTAAACAGAAAAGTACCAGAGTGTGTATGGCTGAGTTAGGACGCTGCATGAAAAAGGCAGCATCACAAATTAATAGAGAATGGTGGTCTATACAACAAATGCCACTGGGGAAATTAGCCTGCATTTGGAAAAAAAATAAATTTAAATCACATTGTAGTTCCAACATGAAAATATATTGAAGAGGAATTATAGGGTATGTTTAAAAATGAAAATGAAATCATGTTGATAATATTTATCTGGTCTCTTTAAATGGATACATCTTTTAATAATAAAAACAATGGCAAAAATTTTAAAAGATATAGTACTA
>NW_003852459.1:3163334-3198334 GCF_000181295.1 Otolemur garnettii
CCCATCTGTTAATTATAGTTATAAAGGAGTTTGACTAGGAATCAGGAGAGGTTTTTACTTTTCCTTTAGATATTTCTGAGTATAAAGGTATTTCTTTTTCAAAGACTATGCATTAGTTTTGCCATACCAAATAAATAAAATGGGTTAAATAAATAAGCACAAAATTATACCTGTTTTTGTAGGACGGGGGGCAGAATCTATTCGCAGAAGGAAACATACATGACTATTTATTTCCTTTTTTTAACTTCTCTATTTCCTAAATTCAAAGAAGGCTAATTTGAAAGAATGACAAACCATCTTTCACCTACCGCAATTATTTTAAAAAGAATACTACTGAATGATAAGAATGCTAACAGGACTAAGAGGCCCTCCCACCAGTTAGCATGTGTTAAGGAAAGAAGAGTGGTAACTTAAGGCTCCAGGGCTAATTCTGAGCTGTGGTCCTGGACCCCACTTCTCACTAGCTTTGGGGGACTTGTAAAGAAGGCAGTTTATCAAGACTCACTAGACTCACCGAATCAGGAATCTGGGGGTGGAACCCAGCAAGATGTATTTTAACACACCTTCTCAATTATCATCATGATGATAAAAATTGAGTGCCATTGATCTGGTTGTTACATTTCTAATATTTAACCCTAGGGCAGGGTGTCTCGACAATGGCACCATTGCCATTTGGGGCTGAATGATTCTTCACTGTGGGAGGCTGTCCCGTGCATTGTAGAATGTTTAGCATCAGTCTTGGCCTGTACCCACTAGATGCCAGTAGCGATTTCCCACTCTAGCCAGTCATGCCAATCCAGAATGTCCTCAGATATTGCCAAATGCATCAGGCGCTAAAGGAAGTGTGGGTGCCTGGGGAAGAAGGATACAATGTTGCTCCAGGTGGAAACGGTGAAACCACTGCCTAAAGATGCTCTCCAAACTATGGAGGAAGGGCACCTGCAGAGATTATTGTGTATCAATCTCACTTATACTAAGCATCATAGAGTACAACTCATTCTGTCACCCCCAAAAGGCGATGACTAAATAGTGTACATCACATATATAAGAAATGAGAATTACTCATCTTAGAGGTGGATAATACTAGATACAAAATTATAAAAAGTACATTTTCTCAAATATTTAGGGAGATAAAGTAGACAAACATTAATGTCATCTCTAAATGCCAGTAGTACTGTTCTGCTCCAAACCCACAAACTGATTCCCATTACATTTAATTAAATCCCAAATTTTTACCAAGGCCCCCAAGTATCTCCTACTTTTCTCCCTCCCTCCCTGGCCACCAGCCATACTACGTGTCCCCTTGTCTGTTCCTAGAACCAGCAAGCACAAACTCACCGCTGGAGCCCTGTGCTCAGAGTTCCCTGCCTGGAATCCTTCCCTCGACGTGCACCTTAGCAAGAGGCTGCTCTGCTCTCCCTTCCTTAGAGAAAGCGTCCCTGAGAACCGGGGCTTGTCTACTCCCATGTGGCACTTCCCACCACTCTCTGCTCATTAGAATTACCTGGGTGCTATTCAAAAATGAGAGCAGCCTGGCGCTGCCCATACCAAGTAAATGAGAATCTCTAGGGATGCACTCCGGGCCACCAGCACTTTTTAAAAGCTCCCCAGTGTCAGTGGAAGAACTGCTTCTGTTCTTACTTTCTCTTGAAGTACGTCAGTGCCTGAAATCAGATTATATATTGATTAGTGTGTTCTTCGTTATCTGTTTTCCCTGCTAGATTATAAACTTCATCTGAGTAGGGATTCCTTACCTGTTGTACTCGTTGCACTATCTCCAACGTCCAACATTAGTGTCCAAGCCGTAGGTATTCAACATATTTTTATAAATGAATAAGTGGTTACACTATGTTACCAGTGTTTATTTCCCTTTATTATACTTTCTAAACTTTGCAAATTTTCTCGAATAGAATGTGTTATTTTATAATGAGAAAAAAGAAACCAAAGCCGCCTTTTAAATTTGCCTTTCGAAATTGGGATTTATTTGAAGCACAGCGATGAGCACACAGAAGATATTTATCAAATAGTTACCTGTTGTTAATGTTCCTTTGTTTGTTTTGTTGTTGTTGTTGTTGTTCAGTTTTTGGCCAGGGCCGGGTTTGAACACACCACCTCTGGTACGTGGGCCAGCGCCCTACTCCTTGAGCCACGGAGTTCCTCATGTTCCTTTTTGGTATTATCTATTATGTTGGGTGTTTGGCTCTTATATGGCTCTTATAGTTCATTTTCTCTGTGGTTGTTCTTATGGAGTATACATGTCTGTTCCAACTAGGAATAAACTATTAACTGATGCCTATGGGCATTTTCTATTTTTTTACTTCTCACTGTTTATTAAATATTCTAAATATTGCTTTAAAGATACTTTAGGATATACCTGTTATGTCCAATCAACCATATAAAAAATGAATAATTGAAAATGTGTCAATCTTCTCTATTGAAATTAATACACACAGGTTAGTATAGAATAAATGCCTAGAATCAAGCCATGTTAGCCATCCATGGGCACCTGCCACATAGAGCGCCTTTTCTATACTGTGCTTTCAGAGAACTGTACCCACCTGGCTTTAAAGATAATTCAAAAGCAAAAGCGTCAAATATAGCAATAATTTCCATGTCAGATGACAGTTATTAACTCATTTGGGAAAATAATAATGATGTGATGTTTAGATATAAAATTTAAGACTTTTCAATTAGGTTAAACCAGTGGATTTATAAACATAGAAAAAATGGCTGAGTTCTCCATGAATGACCACCTTGAAACACTATTGTTCAAGGTGAACACACTTTCAAGTACTCTCTTGCTCTTACAATATACGAATATCTTTCTGACTCACAACTATAACTTTTAAAAAGGTAGAATTTCTGCTAAGGCCCCAATCTTATAAAAAGGCCAGTGTTAGATAGGAGTATAGTTTCTGCAAATTGAGGGTAGGCAAGCATATGGTTAGCATGGATCCCCCCCAAAATAGTTATAGCACATAGGAAACATAAGTTGAGCATATTGAAAATTTGTTCTATTTTTAACAGCCTCTCTTCAGTTAAGTGGTCAAAGTCACAATTAGCATTTCACATGCAGTGACTGAGCTATATTCGCAAACCAGGTGTGACCTGATGGAAGGAATACGTTTATCACCACACTCTCCTCATTCAAATAAAACCATCCTAAACTTGTATATGTTGGAAAATCACAGCATTCCACACATAAGGAGGGGAATATTTCTAACATACCTTCGTAACTTGAGAGTTGTCCTGCTGGCAATTATGTGGCTTTCAACACGCTTTACAAGTCACTATGGTAACAGCAAAGCACAACTTTAAAAGGAAGTTTGCATCCGTCAATCTGTTTAGAGCTGGACTATTATCAAATGCTTTGGTCTTCTTAATTCAGCATTAATTTTTAGTTGTATAGTAAAGTTCTCTTCCAGCTTGAGTCATCTGGCTATGATTTTACACAACTAAGAAATTACTTTGAGTTAGCAATTCAGCTCATTTTTGGAAAAACTTACCCAGCATAAGGCCTTTTTTTTTGGTCTGGGGTCTAACATCTGTAGTACTGGATTATAGATTGTTTCTAAAATAAACTTAAACTGACAGATCATTGCTCCTTTCATTTGGGCCTGACAACAGGTAGCGCTGACATTTCTTCTTTTTAGGCTGGAAACTATATACCACTTTTGAGCTCTTGCAAGAAAAATGAATTCCTATTCATTTTAAAATTTTATGAACTTGAATGTTACTCAGCAGTATAAGAACTACTTTTACGGTGAATATATATGAAAGAGCTATTTCTTGAACAAATTCATAGAATCATATTTGTCTATTTTAAACAAAGCAGTATTACTAAACAGGCTTTCTCTAAAGAGTTGTGGTTTGGGGTCTCTTCCCCAATTAGCTAAACATTCATAGGCACTAAACTTGAGCTCTTCATGTTCCTTAGATTCAGATATTTTTGTTATAAGGATTTCTTGGGAGTAAATTAGTGTTGAGTAAATATACATCAAGAGGAATTCCCACAGAGGGCCAGATCTAAATGTTTTTGCGCCATCCTGCCCACTCACCAAGTCACTGTATGTTAGTGTCCCAGCAGGTCTGTGCCCTTACCTTTCTCATTCGGATTTGTTCTTTTGCCTTTTAGCCTTTGTTTTATTCATAAAAGAGAGTTTCTTTCAGTTCTGTGCTGAAAACAGATTAAATTGTAGCTCAATATTTACAACACTGTCATGGAGTTTAAGGGCTAATGAAATCTAAGCCCTATCAGAGGGGTGGAGCTTGTCAGAAATGACCACAATCTGACCTCTCTCTGAGTTAGCCACCTAGAACTGTGAGGCCAGGGCAGGATAGGAAGATCAAATCTGTAACATTTTCTGACATATATACAGTAGGCCTAGCAAATCACACTGGAGAAGCTTTTCCTGATATACATTCCTCAGTGTTAGGAAAGAGGATCTGTGCACAGCTTTATGACAGGAGAGTAATTTAAGGAAGACACAAACTAAACAAAGGTAAGCAGGGATAATTTTCTGCAGGACTTTTCAGAGCCTTTATTATACTTTTGTGTGTGGTGAATGTTCAGGAAAAAAGAAAGACACACTATTTTTCCAAAACCTTTACTTTGGAGTGACATTTTTTGTGATACATGTCACAGAAATGAGATTTTGCAGACCCCACTTTAATGAAAGGCATTGCCAAACCCATGGTAAAAATGTGTATAGTTTCTGAATCAGATCCTTCCCTCCACTCTGCAACTCAACTCGAGTTTAAGCTGCTGGAAGTACAACTTACTGTTTTGAGAGTTTTCCATCTTAGATAGGAGATTGAATTATTTTTTTCCATGCAACGATTTTCTTTCTTTCAGTAGCCTATGTTTCTCTTCTACATATGTTTTACTCGTTGAAGCCTTCAGAAATAATGGCACTGGCAATGCCCAGCTGGTCCCCACAGTAAGAGTGAAAATTATGATATCTATCGATGTGAGGTAAAAAAAAAAATGAGATATAAATAATTTTGTAGGATAGTATTCTAACTATATTTTTGAACTCGTGGTTGATTCCCTGTGTGTTTCTAAATCAACCACTTAACCATTTAATAGTCTAGCAAGGTAGGAAATATATAAGTTCACATTTGAATGGTGAAGTTTATAACAGCATTAAATACATTTTCCCCAGACAGCCTCAGTTTGGGGGCTTTTTTGCTAAAAATGTCTATCCTGACTGTCTATTAGAAAGGGGTCTGTCTATTCTAATTTAAACTTTTATATGAGAATATATTTGCCTGTCAACATGAACTAAATAATTCAGTAGCTGGTGACTTATACCCAAATTTGGTCCCTGTCTTTTCTAAACTAAAGACAGTGATGTTTTAACATAGTGTCTACTGTTTGGTTGATATTCAGAAAGAAATTGCCAATTTATATACAGACAGAGATATATACACACATGCATACATAAACAAGACAGCATATATTCTATATAATATACATTTATGTTTCCTTATTGACTTTTCTTTCTTAATTACATCTGAATTTTGTAAAAGTTATTACAAGTAATTTAATTTTTCCAACATAGGAGGAAAAAATTCCAGGCTGCCAAGAAAATCTAACCTGCAGTAAGGCACATATACCAAGAATACTAAACTGTGTTATTTCTGAAATTGTACTTACAATAAAATTACTTTAAAGCACTCATAATTTAGAGTTTTATTGAAATCAAATGGGAAGCATGAAGTGAAATGAATATTTACACATTTTGTGCAGAAAGGCACCAAATGAACATTTGTCCACAGGAAATTGAGGAAACTGATGCATTAGCAGAAATGCCTTGCCAGCGTCCCCTGCCTTCAATGAAGTCTACCAGCTAAGATAAAGAAACATTCCCAAAAGATTAACCTGGACATGGGCAGTGCCTGGGGCTCAGTGGGTAGGGTGCTGGCCCTATATACCGAGGGAGGTTTGGCCCCTGCCAAACTGCAGCAAAAAAATAGCTGGGCATCATGGAGGGTGCCTGTAGTCCCAGCTACTCAGGAGGCTGAGGCAAGAGAATTGCTTAAGCCCAGGAGTTAGAGGTTGCTGTGAGCTGTGATACCATAGCACTCTACCGGGGGCAATAAAGTGAGACTTTATCTCTACCAAAAAAAAAAAAAAAAAAAAGAGGTTAACCTGGACATGCAGCTCTAGCCTCTGATTCTCCCATCTATTTAACTGCAGTCTTGGTCTTTGCTCTAGATTTGACCCTGCTCTGGATTCTGAAACCAGGCCTTTTGCTGAGCGGGAAAAATATAACAAACTCTAGGGAAATAGAAATAACCTTCTTGCTCTTTCCTCATGGCCTAAGTCTTCTCAGTTATACCTTCCTTGTAGCCCTAGGAGAGCTGCCCAAGTTCCTCCATAAACATACAGCTTTTCACACTTCTACCTCGTAGTCTCCTGACAGCCATGTCTTCCTCCTGCTGCAGCCAGCTCTTGAACCCCCCATACTGATTTCTAGCCTCACTTTATGGGTATGACTCAGTCTGGGCTCCCAGGTAGCCTAATTTTCACTGTCCCTGCCAAAAACTGAAATTATAGCCATAATGAAATAGGTAAGCGTATGTCCAATTCTCAATCTATCTTTACATCATCCCTTTCCCCTGTCAGGCTCCCTGGACTCCAGGTCCTCATGTTCTTCTTCTACCCTGTCGGCCAGGCTGCCCTGTAGAGACCATTTATCGTCACATGTTTAATACTTTTTTGCTTTTGATTCTACCTTCTCCATGATTTATGGTCTCTGAGTCCTATTCTCTGTTAGATAAATCTTATCAGTTTAGACCTTTGCTACCAGTAGAAAAAGTTGTTAAAGCATCTTTCATCTAACAGATACTCAATTGATTATTTATGTTACCTTTCTCCATATTTGCCTTTAACAATTTTTTTATTGTAGTGGAGTCAATGAAGAATTTAATATTATAGAACGGTATTAATTTAAAGCCAAAGGGGAAAAATATGTATTGTCTTCATAATGAATCTTACTAATGGATTTTATAATATTCATGTCTGGGGGTGGCTCAAGAGAGATCTTAAACTGAGATAAATCAGCATGTTAAAAAGAACCAAGGGCCCATTCCATTTGCCCAAGCTACAGGTAGGAGGATGCTTAAATCACTCAACAGGCTTTTGATAAATGAAGTAGCAAAGCAGCTTGGCTTCTTAGATTCCAAAGGAAACTTTAAATCTGAAGTCTCAGATACTCACTGATACTCTAAAAATATAATAATCCTTCCAGAAATGTAGCCATGCCAACAGTTCTCACAGGTACAAATGCTCTCCCTTTAAAGCAGAAGAAAAAGGAAAATGGAGGCATAATATCTTAAATATTCGATCCAAATTTGAGAGTCATTTTACCCAGAAGAATCCTACAATAATAAAGCTGTCCGTCACAATTCTACAATGAGGAATAAAAATTCAGACCCTCCTAAACAATTAATCTTACTATCACAAAGAGGGTGGCAGAGTGAAAATTCAGCCCAATTGTTAGGCCCAGAAGTCAAAACGGACACCTGGGCAATGAAGCTCCCACAAGTGCTGGAACCAAACCGCCTGGGTTTGAACCTCAGTAACCTTGACCTTGTGGCTACTGCGTACCTCCAGTCCTCACATTTTAAACAGGCTTAATAATAGAAGCTACTCCCTGGGACTGTTATGTTGATTAAGTGAGATGATAATGTTGCTTATAGCAATAGTTGTTTACTATTTACGTTGGTCAGGTCAAGTACATTTTGCTGGCCACTGCCAATGCCAGGAGCTTGTGCTGTGGGCAGGTACAAGTCAATGCACATGTGGCTTTGGTCTTTCCCAGTCTCTTTCAGGAAAGGGAAGGTGTGGCCTTGTGGTCACAGAAGTAGTTCTTAAGAGATTGAGTTTTGTGAAAGGAAAGAGAAAGGGCAGTTGCCCCATCTCCAGTTTTGCTTTCCAAGGCTTCGTTTATCTGAGGGCTGTTACAGTCTGAAAATATGAAATGGAAAATTCCGATAACAAACAATTCATAAGTCTTAAATGGCACCCTGTTCTGAGGAGCATGACACACTCTCTTGCCCGGGATGTGAAGCCTCCCTCTGCCCAGCATGTCCACACATACACTCCCATTAGTCACATAGTAGTCCTCGCCTCTCTGTTACCAGAGCCACTGTCACAGAGTCAGATGGCAGTGCTTGTGTTCAGGGAACCCTTATTTTATTTAATGGTGGCCCCAAAGCACAAGACCCTTATTTTACTTATTTTACTTAATGGCGGCCCCAAAGCAAAGAATAGTGATGGGGCAATCCAGATAATCCAATAAGCAGCTCTCAAGTTCTTCCTTTAAATGAAAAGGAGAAAAGTTCTTGACTTAGTAAGAACAAAAAATCATCTGCTCAGGTTGCTAAGAATGAACCCTTCATGAGATTGTAAAGAGAGGAAAAGAAATTCATTCTAGTTTTTCTCCTGTCCCTCCAACTGCAAAATGTTACAGCCACAATATGTGGTAAATGCTTAGCTGAGCTGGAAAGGCATGACATCTGTGGATGAAAAACAGAAACAGAAACTGATCACTGGCAGTCGGGTTCAGCACTGTCTGCAGTTTCAGGCATTTACTGGGGGTCCCGGAACATATCTTCTGAGGATGGCAGGACCACTGGAATGCAAGTCTTCCTGCCTCTTGGGATTCAGAACCAGATAGACCCACATAGGACAAAGTCCTCTAAAGTCCAACCAACTCAACAATGTTCCATGCTGAGCTCTGAGACCAGAGACCTCAAGTCTAGTAAGGTCCTTTGCTTCCTTTATTCTCTACACTCGATTCACCTTGGGTTGGGATGTTTGGTAGAGTGAAGATTTTAGCATTTCTCAGCACCCTGTCCTTCCTTACCCTATCCTTACTTCCTTACCATCACTCTAACACCACTCTTCTGGATTTTAATATAAAACCAAGTAGGTTATTATAAAACCAGTTGTGAGAACAAGCATTATTTTTTAAAGTCTCTGTTTTTATGATGGGGCTTGATTTTCTTCTTTAGGAGTCTGTGTTGAAAGGGCAAGGCGTTACCATCACCAAAACCAAATCCTAACGTTTCATTGGTGTTGCAGTTCTCCACACAGTGATCCTCACAAGCAAACTTTGGTTTGATTCCAATGGGATTCTTCTGCTGTGCTAAGGCCACAGGGCACTGTATTGCATGGCAGCATAAGCTAAATTGGCTGTCCAAAGGACTGGAGACACTTAGAATTTTGCCATATACCTAAATGTGTCAGAACCTACCTCCTCTATAAAACATACTCCAGTAACACTCTATAATCACCAAAACCCTAAATTTTTCTCTATCCTAATGTCTACCTTCAATTATTAATTATGTATAGAATTTTCCCTTTATTTTGTTTGTATTCTTACATATTTTCTTCATGTTTTCTCCATTGACTATCAGCATTTTAAAGGCTAAATCTTAAGTCCACATTAATGTTTACTGTTTAATCCATTTATTCATTCATTTCACATGTATTTGTTGAGTACCCATGATACCCAGGTGTTATGGAAATAAAAAGTTGGACAGAGCAAAGTATTCTTTCCCCCAAACCACAGTTTCTATCTCTATACAGTAAACTATGAATGTAGATAATTAATGTACGATAGCTGTTTTTCCTGAACAAGAAAATTTTTTTGTAATTTCAAAGTAGCACAATTTCACTTTAAACTCCAATGGGATTTTTTTTCCCTCTTTTTCTCTCCCCCCACAGGATAGTGGCCAGAGCTTCTAAGAACCTGATGTCCACACAAAGCTTAGGGATTGTATTCGGACCCACCCTTCTGCGAGCTGAAAATGAGACAGGGAACATGGCGGTCCACATGGTCTACCAGAACCAGATCGCTGAGCTCATGCTGAGCGAGTACAGCAAGATCTTCGGCTCGGAAGACTGACAGACAAGACACGTTACTGAATATGTTCACATCTGTCTCCATGCCTAATATTTTTACATTTCTGTAAACATATTTCTGAAATATTTTTTTCCCTTCAAGTGACAGATGCCTCGTTTTGTGAAAACTTAATGATGATTTTGTGTTTAAGTTCCAAACATTTGAATAAAATAATTGACAATATTTGCCTATATGTGTTCTACATTAACCCCTTTGGTGCCGTTCCTTTGAGCCCTTCCAGACACACATCATTCGTGCCTCACACTATGAAATGAGGTTCCGAGTACAGCACGTAACCAAAGTCGCCTTAATTCTCCTCCAGGGCATCACAGTGCAGTTGCAGCCATGCAGGTGCATGACCGTGGGTGTGGCTGAGAGTATGGGGGTGCAGGCGCACACACGGGCCTTCTCAGCATCCCTGCTGCCTCAGGCACGTCACCTAGGCCTCCTTAGACACAGGTAAGACCAAAAGAGGCGGGAAAGGAGAAGCCAATGTTTTCAAATAGGGCAAAGATATCAGATTCTCAACCAAAATAGACATATTTTACCTTTCCAGAACATCTTTGGATATGGAGATGCAGCCCAGCTATTCTCGGTGCTATGCGGTGAAATTTATAAATACAACATGTTGAATGGCAACTTTTCTGAAGAAAAATGACAGTTCAAAGCACTTGCCATTGGATGTGTTTTTTCATAAATACTATTTGTAGGCTCATAAACACACTATCTTATACATTAGAAGCAAAATTAGTGCCCTGCAACTTTGATCTTTATGTTACACAGGAATTGTATGACTGCTCATTTTTACCTTTAACATCTATTTTGAATCTTCATCAAACTGTACATCTCCCTTTTCCTTGGCTGTGTCATTTTATGTAGGATTTTTATTATGCTTCTGAGAATGCTTTATTGGTGAATTACATTAAATCCATCTAGGAAGAACTTTTTTAAAAGGCTGTTTTTTCATATGCCCTATGGATTACTTGACTAGACTTGGATTGCTTTATCCATTTGATGGTTAGTTTCAGTTGTCATGGATAAACAAAAGGGTAACTGTCTAGAATATATCAAACATGGTTTTATTTTGAAAAGTATGTTCTAGCTGAACACATCTCATGCGGGTTTTATGAAAGTATTCTGCTGATAAAAATGTAGAGTTGTGTTTGACAGCTTTTTAATCAAATTCAAATGGAATAAACAAAACTAATCCGGTGCGATAAAAGAGTAAGTCTAGTTATCGATTTGCTCATAAAATGAAAAATAAAGCATGTAAATAAAACGCGTGAAGCACGGATCCAAGAGCAAACACTTAGAGCGATAATGAGCTCAGAGGCAGAAGCCGTCTGCCCAGAGGGAGTGTTCAGGAGAGGGACAGAGGCTGCTCAGGAGACAGGCAGACATGCAGGCAGCTCTAGCATCCACAAAGCTGCCTGAGAAAGGAGAGGGTTTCCTCGCCCCTCTTGAAAGTCTTCATTTTAGCAATGGCACCAGTAAGTGGGCTCATGGCCAAGAACAGAGCAGCGACCCCAGTGTCTGCTGAAGTCTGGTTTCACTGGGTAGGATGGATGCACACACCACCAAGCCAAGAAAAGTCACATGAGGCAGAGCCCCATGAGCTAAAGCCACCAGTAACAGTGAGCTAACAGACTTGCTACCTTTAAGCAATTCTTAAATGTAAAATTATAACTGTGCCTTTCAGAAAACTATAGAGAGAGGAAACAAGAGTTTCTGGCATTCTTTTTCAAGTCCTCCCTTCCACGCCATTCCATATTTTCAATTAGGTCTTCCCCCAGACATTATTACACCTCTTTTTGAAAGAAGGAAGAATAGATTTAGTAGTTCCAGCCCTAAATCTGATCCCTTCACACAAGTCCATCTTTAAAGTTATTCTGGAAGCATCAACCAGAGAGAAGCAATAGTGAAAGCCAAGGAGAAGTGGCACTACCTGCTCTGGGTAGGGACTCACAGCCCCTTGTCTCTGCTGCTTTCCAGATTCATAATCTTCAAAGGCAGCAGCTTCTTGATTTCCAATCTGATGGGATTTAGCCTGATTCAAACCCCAGCTGTGTCCTATTCCTGCTTGCTAAGGGCATTTAATCAGAGAATGTGTTTCCTCTCTGGGAAAAGACCATTCCAAGGTCCTGAGCCAAAGTGCCATTCACAGAATATGACTTGTCACACTGAAGGCATAAAAAAGGTTATGCCAAAAGGTCACTAGCTTCCATGCCACCTCAAAGACAGCAACGATGGTCATATTAACCCTTCCAAGTTTAAAAGCTGAGATCGTAAGCATGCTAGATTGACTAAGAGGTTAGATTTTATAAAAATGATTAATACTCCCCATCAAGAAGTCATGACAAGCCAAAGAGCATTTCTGAATCACCTACTCTAAGCCAGGCAAAATTCTGGGCACTAATGATACAAGTAGAAAATTAAGTAAAATATTCTTACCTTCTGTATTTTACAGTCTGGTGAGGGAAAGACTTTCCTAGGAATTAGTTACACTTCAACACAAAATCTATAACCTTAGCCATATCGGTCAGCAAGTAGCCCCAGGGCATAGCATCTATACATAGAAATGATCAAAATGTATTTTTCAATTCATGGGTAAACATAAAACAGAAGCTATTACTGTGATATGAACAAGGTTCACTGGTCGACAGAGGACCAAATAACCAATTGTGTGTGGGGGAGTCAGATGCAGCTTCACTGGGGAGGTAACTTTTTCAATCTAATCTTGACCGATGAAAACATTTACCAGACAAAGAATAATGCAGAAGACATACCAGGAAGAAGGAATGGTGCCAACAGAGTCGTCAAAGACCTGACATCTCCAAGGAAGAGGAAGAAACTCAGTGAATCAAGGATGAAGGGCAGGCCCGGGAATTTTGGAATAGACAGCTAGAGAAAGATGTGGAGTCAGATACAGACCGTGATGAAATATTCAAATTTTATCCTGTAGGCCAAAGTGATCCAATGGAGATTATAAAACAGGAAAATCATAGGAAAAAATAATAATAGTAAAGCTATAGAGAAACGGTGTTTCCTAGAGAAAGAATTTCTAAATTTACCGTGATGAGGAGAATAAATGACAAACGACTGTGAGGAGACGGTATCTTCTCGCGGATGTGTTTTGTGTGTGTACCTGCCTGTATGTGTGTGTAATTCTTAAAACTTCCTAGGAATACGATTTTAATCTTGATTTTTAGGGGCATGTCTGTGATGAGGAAATCTCGTCTATAAAACAGAAACACGGCTCGGCGCCTGTGGCTCAAGTGGCTAAGGCGCCAGCCACATACACCTAAGCCACATACACCTGGCAGGTTTGAATCCAGCCCGGGCCCTCCAAACAACAATGACGGCTGCAACCCAAAAAAATAGCCCGGTGTTGTGGCGGGCGCCTGTGGTGCCAGCTACTTGGGAGGCAGAGGCAGGAGACTCACTTGAGCCCAGGAGTTAGAGGTTGCTATGAGCTGTGATGCCACAGCATCCTACCCAGGGCGACAGCTTGAGGCTCTGTCTCCAAAAAAAAAAAAACAGAAACACAAGTCTCTGGACTCGTCCAGCTAGTTATTTATTATTGCCCATTCCAGCACAGCTTTACCTACCAGGACATGGGCGTCACCTCTCTTTCTTACTGGCACAGAAAGCTTCTTGGAGATGGTACGTGTTCCATCTCATATGCTCAGAGTCTGCCTTTCCTTACCATGTGCCATACGACAGGATCACCATGCCACAGCTAGTAATTGAAAGCCATATGATGGTTCTCTCCATCCAATTAGAAAACAAAGGATCCAATTAAGAAAAATTAGAAAAGCTGTTAAAAGGAAGCAATCACTTGCCAGTGGTGCTGTCCTTACAGTTTAACACAGCTAGAAATTGACCTGTACTTCTCTGTTCCACATTTATTTTTGTGAATTATAAGTTAATCACCCTGTCAATTCCTAATTAAAAGGCCCTGCAAAGATTTTCATCCAAAAGGACTGTCACCAAGGGTTCTGGGTCAAACTGCTCTGTTGTCAAAAATGAGAAATCAAACCAAAACAATTCCAAGTCTCTCCTGGGAAATGCTAATCTTATTTTTTTTTTTAAAAAAAGAAAACTTTCTTCAAACATAATTATCGCATTTTATTTCTTCAATTAAAATGTTTTATCTTATCTTTAGAATATAGGTAGACATATTGTTCTCTTTCCTTAAACCGAGGGTTGCAAACTCGGAGGCCTCCTAGGGGCCAACAACGCCATAAACGAGTGACAAGGTGCAGGCAGCAGCATCCGGAGGTGGCAGCAGCTGGGGAAAGTCAAGCCCCACGCCCGGCCAAAAGGGCCGGTCTCTGCTCAGCCACTGCCAACGCTGCTTACACGGGAATGTGAGCACAGTGTTGCCAGACTTCCAGATCTTTCATGAAATGCCAGAAATTCAGAATCTTATATGAAATCCGACTTTTTAAGGGCACCAAATAAAACACATCTGAGCAGACTTAGCCCCAGGATCTCAGTGTTAAGCCTTCTGATGGCACAAAGTTTGCTCCCCAAAGAACAGCAGTGCATGGACCAAACTGTGGAGATGAGGGGATGAGCCACAGCATGTGTGAAAGGCAGAGAATGAGCAAACAGAACACTGAACAAGTTACCATTCAGACCCTGGGCAAACGATTTACTCTTCTGGGCCTGAGTCTTCTGAGCTATAAAATCCAGACTGTCAAAACTTAGGATGGTTCAATTTAAGATTTTTAACATCATGGTGCATGAGCAATTCATGGTCAGCAGAAACCTACTTTGAATCTTGCAGTTTGATGAGGCTGGTGATATGTGGATCACCATTCGCCCTCCATGCAGGGCAGCAGCAAGACACAGCTCCCAGTCAGCCACGGGACCCTCCACAGCTGTAGCCTGCAGCCCCCGGGCCAGGGTCCCAGTACGGACACTGTAGCCTGCTAAGAACCAGGCCGCACAGCAGAAGGTGAGCCGTGTGCAGACAGGCCAGCGAAGCTTCCTCTGTGTTTAGCTGCTTCTCCGCCTCAGCATCATCACCTGAGCTCCGCCTCCTGTCACATTAGATTCTCATAGGAGCAGACCCTTCAGTAAACTGTGCGTGCAAGATGGAGGTTGCCTACTCCTTATGAGAATCTGATGCCTGATGACCTGAGGAGGAGCGGAGGCTGTGACGCCACCACTGGGGAGCAGCTGCAAACACAGATGATCATTAGCAGAGAGGCTGGACTGCATAGAGACCATCCATATAGATAGGTCAATTGCTTGTAGACTCCTGTCTAAACCCTATAGTGACTAGCAAGTGACAGTTAAGCTGTATCTGGTGGCAGACCCTACAGCAGCAACATACTTTGGATGTCACTGTCTCCCATCACCCCCAGACGCAACAGTCTAATTGCACAAAATGAGCTCAGGACTCCCAGTGATTCTGCATCATGGTGAGTTGCATAATTATTTCATTATATGTTAGAACGTAATAAAAATACAAATAAGGTGCACAATAAATGTAAAGCACTTGAATCATCCCCAAACCCCCACCCCAGTCCATGGAAGAGTTGTCTACCATGAAACCAGTCTCTGGTGCCAAAAAGTTTGGGGACTACTGCTTTGCAATGTACTGTGTTGCCAGACGACTCTATCCAATTGCAGGCTAATGCAAGTGTTCTTAGCACATTTGACATAGGCAAGGCGAATGTCAAGGTTAGGTTGATAGGTTAGAAGTATTTAAATGCATTTTCAACCTAAGGATATTTTCAGTTTAACTGGGATTATAGGGCTATGACCCTTTGGTAAGGCAAGAGGCATCTACAGAATAGCACTTGTCTTATTTTGCCATTCAGAACTGTGTGACGGAATCATATGAAGGGAATCAAAATAGGTAATACGCCCTGAGATTACATACTGTCTCCAAATAATGAGGATGGGAGATCTCCAGTTTACTGACCAACAATAACTTCATTCTCTGAAGACAGTGAGAAGGAAGGTTGAGAACAGATTCAAAAAACTCAAATGTTGTACCCAGGTGTGTTATCCTAAGTCTCTAGTTAGCTTTAAGTCCCTAATAATATATATATTTTTTCAGACAGAGTCTCAGTCTGTTACCTTGGGTAGAGTACTGTGGCATCATGGCTTACAGCAACTTAAAACTCCTAGATTCGAGCAATCCTCTTGCTTCAGACTCCCGAGTATAGTTGAGACTACAGGCATGTGCCACTACCCCTGGCTAGTTTTTCTATTTTTAGTAGAGACGGGGTCTCACTCTTGCTCAGGCTGGTGTTGAACTCCTGAGCTCAAGCAATCCTTCCACCTTGGCCCCTCAGAGTGTTAGGATTATATAGGCGTGAGCCACTGTGCCTGGTCTCTGAAACTTTTTTTTTTTAATCAGGGAAGTATCTTTATCAGAGCTGTAAAGATTCTCATGGCAACATTATAGAGTGGAATTTGAAGCAGGAGGGAATTATAGGCACCATTGCCAGGCAGAAGATTATTGCTAGAGGAATGTTAGTGCTGGTCTGAATTCAGACAGCAGATAGAGAAATCGACACTACAAAGAGCATCCTACTGAGTTTCTTGGGGGTTTTACCTACCACCTCTTGATTATCCTGCTAAGTGCAAAGCACACTTCTTGTGCAGAACACCAATAGCAGGCCCATTTCTGGCTTAATTGCTGAGTTGGGATAGGGGTTAATTCTGTCTTTCTGGAAGGTTTGGCATTCGACAGTGAATCTACCTGAGTAGCATACACAAGACCAGCATAGAATCTAAGGGCCATTTCTCTCACACCTGGCTCTGAAGTCTCCCTTCTTTCTCTTGAGCCAGTATTTCTCCTCTGGCCACCCAGGGGAACATTAAGAAAAAATTCATCCCAGAAAGACTAATTTTGATTAGCTGACATTTATGGAGTACTTGTTATATGCCAGCAACTGCTGTTGATATATATTGTTTTATTTCATCTTCATAACTCTATGGAGGGAGATACTATTACTGTCCCTGACTTACACTGGAGGAAACTAGGGTGGGGCGGATAAAAAAGTTACCAAGTTCATGCATTTAGTGAGTGTCAGGCCAATATTTAAACCTAAATAATATGGCTCCTGAGGCCTCTGCCTTAATCACTATACCACATGAGCGCTCACTTAGGATAAAGAACTGAAGAAATGTAAGCACATAAACACCCCCGTGATTTATACTACCTGTGTGGGTACCTGGTCATTCTGCTGTTTAAAACACCTGGGGAAAGTTTTACTTTCATACTAATGTTCATGAAAAAACAAGAGGGACATGATATGATTTTCCCAAAGACAAACAGAGCACCTCTGTTGTTATAAGCAGTGGTTAAATTTCATTCATGTTGTTTCTATAATAACTTTAATATTCATGTAGCATTTGGCTTGCTTACAAGTTTAGCAGACATCGTACTGACCATTTCCCCGCACTCAGGAGAGGACAGAATGGAAACCTCTGTCCACATCCTCACCATCCCTGTTCAGATGGCCTCGACCCTGTGTCGCATCATGTCATCCTCTGTTGGATCATATTTGTCGGTGTCCTGTTACCATCTATCATATCATACTGCCTCGTACTGTATTGAAATTAAATCTGGCTCTTTAGGGTTCCCATGCAAGATGAAAAAATGGGGCCCCAGCAGTCTTCTTCTTAAACATAATTGAAAAAGAGGCAGGCATCAAACACGCTGTGTCTCATGCTGCCAGAGAGTGATCCTGAATCATTCAAATGATGAGAATACAGTGAACATTTTGTACAAAAAGATGACAATTTTCTGCAATAGTGTTGTCAAAATGAAAATATCTAGCTGTCTTGGTGAGAGGCCTGGCAGAAGGAGACACACACACACACACACACACACACAAACCCTTATAGACTTATCCAGCTGATTTGTGCTATCTTATACTTGAAGGAAAGCATTCAGGGTCCACAAAATTCTCAAGAAATCAATTAGATTCTATAGAACACTTCCCCTTCAATTAGGAGAGCGCTAAGAAAGCAGTGAGTGGGAGTGGCACACCCTGCCCGTGGTTGGTGCTCAGAGCACACTTGTTGGATGACTGAACCAAGACAAACACAGAACATAAGCAGCATTAAATGCAAACACGATCCATCATCAGGTTCCTACTAAGTTAAATGTAGTCTTTCATGCAGTCAAATGGCTGGTATTTGTGTTGACTCCTAGTCCCACATTAAAAAAGGATCATCAAATAGATCTCCCTTCCACTACCTCTGTTGAAGTCTAAGTCCCCAAGAAATACTTACTAAATCTCAGCAGCAATGGGGACACAGTCCAATTCCCCAGCGTAACTCATGTACATCTGACAGCAGGTTCTGCCATCCTGCTCAGACCCAGGGGTGTTGAGGCATCTGTGACACCCGACAGCATCTTCCACTCCCATTCCTTGCACTTCCAAATGTGTGGCTTACATTTCAGATAAATGCTGTAAGGCTCAGGTATTCTGACCAGCACATGAAAATTTCAAAAGCCAAGAGATCTGCAAAATACAAAGCATTGGCCTGAAATTCCTCACTTTCCCCTGGTACCATTTAAGCTGTCAAGCTTACTTGACACACACACACACACACACACACACAGAGTAAAATTTTAGGAGCAGGAATATAACCATTGTGCTAACCATTCTCACATCACTAGCAAAGTGTGTTCTGAGTCCATATTGTGCAGCATACTTGAAGACATGTGGATTTTTCCACATCATTTGGTGACATTTTACACGGTTTAATTTCTGCTCTTTCTTGCTAGACCCTACCTTTCCCCGCCTCACAAACACTCCACCAATGGGATTCCCTTTCGTGTTTTGCTCTGGGCTCAGCTTCCTTCCTTTCCTTCAGCATCTTTTTTTGTATTGCTGCTGCACAACTTTGCCATGACGTGTGGTTCTGTCAAATCTGAGCTTCCCTGACGGACAGGCAGGTGACAGAGGTGTTCAGCTGCAGAGGAGAGAGATCAGGTTCATGGAGTAGACACCAGGGTCAGGAAGGGAAGTGTTAAACTGCAGGCAGAGGCGACGTGGAAGGCTCCAGAGAAGCGCCGTCCCACTCAGGACATGCCATCCCCTCCATCTCCCCACAGGAACAGGTGAAAGGCAGCTTGTAAGTTGGAAAGGGTGAGGAATACAATTGAAACCAAAATTGGTTTGAGCTCACTATTTTTCTAGCTATCAGCTCTGAGGTCACAGTCACTAAAACTGGAAACTTAAAAATGACTTCAAAAAGGCAGACGCTAACTAGATTTCACACTGGATTTCATTTTACTTGGCATTACAGAAAGAATGCAGGTATTAAATAGACTGTTTCCTGTACACAATAAGGTTAATTAGTAGTGAGGGATGGAAAATCAGTGTAGACATAACTCTTTTCGACAGGTATCAAAAATAATCCCCTGATCCCTACAGACCCCAGCTGCATTGAAAGAGGAGTAATATAAAAGATTCTTTAAGCACAAAATTTTCAAACATTCTCCAGGTGTCAGCGGCACCAGTTAAATAGGCCCTGAGCCCCTGTGCACCGGCTGGCTCCTGCCCCATTCCCTGGCTCTAACTTAAAGGCGCAGCTACTCACACTGAATTTTGAGGTGCCACATAAAGGCTCTCCTCACAAAGAGGCTGGGATTGCAAACGGAACAGACAGGAGAACAAAAAGAAGAATATATTGCGGCCTGAATGGGACTCCCCTAAGCCCCTTATCAATAAGGTTAATAAGGGTCTATGCAATTTACTGATCACTGTGAAGCAACCACCCTCCTCGCGCTCCAGATCCCCACGTTGGCACTGTCTTTAATGCTTTCCTCAGCCAATCACATAAAAGTGCCTTTGCCTGCACCCTGGAGAATAAACCCCAGTTCACGATCCTGGCCTCTATAAAATCTCTGGTCCGTTATTACACTTCTACCTGCCCTAGTTAAGCAGATTAACAGTTATTTCCTAGAATTTGATCTATGAGGTTCTTTGTAATTGAAGCTGGAGTACTCAGATATTACTAAAAAATGTATTTCTGAAAAACGCATTCCTTTTTTCTCTGGTTTAATTTTGTTATCCTCAATCATATGCATGATATTAAAAAAAATCCAAACTTCTATCTCCTCTATAAAATACATGTCATATCAAAAAGGTGACAAGAGGGGGGAAAAGTAATTAGTGAGTTCACAGAGTTCAGTAGAAAAGTTAAAATGGAGTAACACATTACTTTTTATGTTAAGATTTCACAAGACAAATCTTGCCTGTGTTTTAATTGCATGTGACCCTGGCAGTCCTACTCTGAAATGAAGTGCCGTAAAATTAAAGATGACAGACGCTCAAAACAAGTCTTGTGATCTTGATTAAACTACAAAGACCACACTCTCTCTCTGCTGCAACTCCGATAGCATGGGCTGTTTTATTTGGGGAATTGCTTCATTAATGCCTTCTTTGACTAGACATGTTTATTATAAAAAGAAAAAAAAGTTGAATATGGTGATAGCATGCATAGCTAAATAATTCCAAAAAATCGAGTTATAAATGAAGAGTGTTTAAATATGCCAAGACCTGATACTTTTATAAATGCTCACAATTACATGTATACGCGTGAAGTATAGACATAAATAACAATCATATGTATATAGATGGTTGCGAGTATGTGTGAGAAATAGCCCATATCCATCTTTAAAACACACCTATTAACATACCTTTAAAACATTCCTTTTCTAATCTAGGAATCCCTACTATAGCCTCAGAAGCAGAGCAATTAATCTGTTATATTCCCTTATCGCCATGTAACGTTCCCCAGGCCAACAGAATACACAGAGCTTTAAATTATCCTACAAAAAAACTCGACTTCTAAGAAACACTGTTTGGAATTTTAAACTTTCCAGGCATAGTCTGACGAGAGAACTGGATTCGACTCACACCTGATTTTTCAAAATTGTTACTAGATTATAAAACATAAATGACTTAAATCCCACTTCTCCCTATTTAAACAAAAGCAAGGAATGGAGAGGCATTCTCTGGTGTTCCTTCATTCTAAGTGTCCTTCTCCATGTCCCCAGAGGCCAGCTAGGGGTGCTTGTTCAAGTTCCCAGCCCTCTGCGGGTCAGGTCCTTGTTCTTAACCTAAGTGAGATTTGCATCTCCAGGACCTTCAGTACTCTAAATTTCCCTGCTCCTATTATTTTGTCCCATTTCAAGAGCACCATTTTCAATTCCTATATTTCACTTTAGGAAACAAAAGGACACTATATTTGCAATACACTCTGGCTATATGGGAACTAGTATTCAACAGGGGTATGTGGATTCACTCGAGAATCAAAGCTGGGAAATCCGGTTTCCGGCACTCAGTTTTTTCACTGAGTATTCCTGATTCCAGGCAAATCTCCATATGCATCTGTCTCAATTTCTTCAAGTTTAAAATACGTATGGCAATTTCTGCCCATCTCGCACAGGCTGTTGTGAGAATAAAATACAATAACATACATCAGAAACTCTTGGCAAAGTTTGACATAATGCTTCCTCATCAGTGTTATTTTTACTACCATTATTCATCGACGGTGTTCAGTGTACACAAAAGGCTTTGGCATTTACAAGCCAAATGTCCCCTTAAAAAACTACATACCCACCTTTAAAATGAAATGTTTATTCCTCTGTATTTTTCCAACACTGTGTCAAAAGCCCTCAGGTGTGGGATATGTCATGTGTTTCGTATCCAGAATCACTCAAGATGAGGAACAGAAGAAAGTGTTTATTAGAACTTAACTGTGCACAGTACTGGGAGATTATGTCATGCTAGAACTGTGCTCACCTCTATTTTCTGTCTCTCCATCTCCCTGCGTCTGAGTTTCTCTCTCTTTGGCACCTCTATCTTTTCTGTCTCTGAGCACCCCCCTTCCATCTGTCTCTCTGTCTCTTTTTATCCCTGATCCCAACCATTATTACACCCAGAGCAGGAATCTTAACCTAGGATTCCTGGTTCCCTGGACTTCGGGGCTTTGACAGATGCATGAACTCTCAGAACTTTCATGCTAGATTTTTTTCTGCATTTTGGGGGAGTCAAAGTTTGGAGTTTTCATCATACTCTCAAAAAGGTCTGTGATGAGGAATTACTATTCCAGATTCATTCCCCAGCTTGTCACGCTTCTACCTTAGGTCTAAATTGAACGACAGGTCACTGTCAACCAAATCCCCAGTTCTACCAGGCCAGGAGGAGTCTTGATGGCCTTTTGCCCATCTTCCTAATGATACAGGCTAGTCCAAGGGGTTAAATATAGATCTATCAAAACCAATTAGTACACATCAAAAAATGATGACTCAATCCTTAGAAAAATTCCTATTCAAAATTGACGGGGGGGCGGGGGGGGAGAATGAGTGGAGGGAGGGTGATTGGTGGGATCACACCTATGGTTCATCCTATGAGGGTACATGTGAATCTTTCTAAATGTAAAATATAAATGTCTTAACACAATAACTAAGAAAATGACATGAAGGCTCTGTTAACCAGTTTGATGAAAATATTTCAAATTGTATATAAAAACTGCACACTGTACCCCATGACAGTATTAATGTACACAGCTATGATTTAATTTTTAAAAAATTGACAAAAATCGTAAACAGGGGCCCCCATGTAGTTAAGATATTCTGCCTGTTATTCAACAGAGGATATTTAGTGTTTCAAGAATGCATCCAACACAAGTGGTTCGTTCTCACAATGCCCACATGTGAACTGTGCCAGACGCATGTCCTCGGCCTGCATGGTACTTCAACACCATTAACAGGCACAAATCAAAGAGAATGTCATTGCTTTTAATAGGATTACATAGAACCCAATAACAAGCAGGAAGACTAGCTTTAGACTGAGTAACTGGCCAGTAATTTGGATGTTTAACTAGATGATTGGCTGCCAAATTGACAGGTCATCCACACTGAACTAGCCACTCTTCCATGAATTTTCATGACTAGGATCACAATGGCTCATTTGCATGTGTGAAATTCTGCTGTGAGGCTGGCTTTTGAACTGGCTAGCTAAGCCAAAGATGTGCTTAGCAGTGCCATGCATTACTGCTCTTAAAACACCATCACATGAGGGCAACATAGACCTTTCCAGACCCTGGAATGTAAACACAGTCCATAAGTAGGAGGGCCAATCAAAATAGATGGTAACAACCAGAATGTGAGAAGACGGGAAAACTGGACCATTAGAAAACTAAGATGAACAACAGAACATTTAGGTGAGAAAAGTTTAAAGTCTTTAGATCTCAAGAAAATTTTTGGAGTGGCACAAGAATATTGCTGGTACTTACAGAATATCTAGGCAGCCTTGACATCATGACCAACAAATGGTTGTTGGCCGACACTCAGACAACACAGTGGGGACAGACAGGAGAACAAACACAGGCCCCAGGAAACTGAACCTTTCCCTAAGGGATTTATGATCTAGGTATAGATGAACAAGGAAAGAAATAAAAACGATAATAACCTACACTTATTATGAACTTACCACGTGCCTGTTATCATGCAACAATTTTATGATGTAGGCAGTGATGTAATGACCATTTCAAAGCTGAGGAAATAGTCCTCATTTTGGGTCAAGAAAGGGAACAGAGCTAGGCATAGAGGTAAGAAGCGGTTTTGAACCAAGTATGTCTACATTTAGGCAAATATTCTTAGCGCCTCAGTATCAGAAACATACAAAGTGTGAATGTGTTCCCTAAAATAGTATTTACTACAACATTATGTATAGTAGAAAAACAATGTGAAATGTCTAATTATATAAAATTGAGTAATTATGCAAGGGAACGTTTACATGATGAAATACTGTGGAGACATTTAAAATCAGTCAATGAGAAATTTGCTAGGAGGAAAAAACAGGTTATGGAGTCATAGGTACAGTATAAAGCCATTGTTGTTTATACCCCATAATATGTATCCACATAACAAAATATTAGCAGTGGTCATCCTTGAGCTATGAGATTGTCGGTAATTAATTTTCTCCCATTATTCCTGGCACATTCCCAAGATTTTGCTTTTAGGGTGTTACTTTTATAACTAAGATAAAGCCCAAATATAATTTTTAAAATATATAAGTGGTAATTTAAGACTATATGTGGTAATTGATATAGACAAAAAGTTCTACAGAATTTCAAATGACATCCTGTTAACAAGGGCCTGAAGAAACCAGGAAAAGCTCTACATGGCAAGGTGGAGAACAGTCAAGTCCAGAGAAAAGAAGGCATCGGACAGAGGGGCGACCCAGGCAGGCTACGACCCAGCGGCAGGAATGGGCAAGATCTGCTGAATATCTGCTGACCAGTATTATCGCATGTATTACTTCACAGCAGTCCCTACATGTCGATTGAAAAGGCAGGCCTCCCCATGGAGTGGGAGAGATTCAAATGTCCATGGCTCTTGGAGAAGTAACAGATTCTAGATCTTGGATAGGAAATAGCCAAGATGACTCTGGAACAGCTTATTGTGCCCAAAGACAACCGGATGCTAACACCCGGTTTAGTGCCCAACACAGGAAGCCTCAGAGAGACAATGGACTTGGCATCCTTTATAGATCATCTTTTAAAAAGAGGATCTAAGAAAAGCAAGGATGCCCTTAGTGTGACAAAATTTCTAGAACACAAAAGCCTAGATCACCAGCCATGTTCTCTGGCTTAGAAGCCCCGTTCACCAGCCAGCTTCATAGTGGAATTTCACACATGAGAGGATAGGTAAGGGCCGAATTTTGCAAGCCCTGAAATGCCAAGTGATAGAGTTGGACTTTATCCTGTAGGCAGTGGGGGACCTTTGAAGTTTGAAGTAGGGGGTAATGAGAGCAAAAACGTTTTAGGATAAATAATCCTAAAACACCAGGCAGGCAGATTGGATGGGAAACAACTATACATGTCTTTCCATAGGCTTTTTTATGTTGAAAAAAATATTTATTTTTTTATGAAGACTCTATAATCCTAATCTTCAATTAGGATTATAAACTCCTAAGAAGAAAATCCATGTTTTATGTGTCTTTGTATCTCTGGCATTTGAGGAAGCACTGAACTGTTGTTAAAGGTGCTAGTTTTGTGTGACTTGCAGCTCCTTAAGGGAGTAGCTGGACCTTTCTAAGCCTTGTTTTGCCCACCTGTAACGTGGAAACAGGAATATCCATTTCTCAGGGTCATGGTGAGGATCAAGGCAGATTATGAGATTGTGTGTGCTAAGCTTAGAAGAGAAGGGTGCACTGACCGGTAACTATTGTTTGTGCAATCACTCTCCTGCCTAAAAAAGTTACTAAGACAAGTTTACTGGTGAAGGTGATGGCGTTGATGTTCGCTTTGACTCTCTAACTTGGACACTAAAGGGAAGAGTGTGAACCAAATATAATTTAGAAACCAATTATTTCATGGGCAAAATCGGGCACTGAAAAGATTCAAATCTTTTCAACTTAATACATACAAAACCCAGCAGGATGGGTGTTTGGAAGCCAAAATAAGTCATGCGCAAGTTAAAAAAAAGGTTGCTACCTGGTGTGGCCTTGCTGTCATTATTAGTGGTATCTATGCAAGGATTTGGGCCACATTCCCAGGGACAAGAATGAAAAATGAGGTCAGACAGCAGCTCTTCTAAAGAAACCTTCCAACTGAATATCTGCTGACCAGTCTTATCGCATGTATTACTTCACAGCAGTCCCTACGTGTCGATTGAAAAGGCAGGCCTCTCCGTGGAGTGGGAGAGATTCAAATGTCCATGGCTCTTGGAGAAGTAACAGATTCTAGATCTTGGGTAGGAAATATCCAAGATGACTCTGGAACAGCTTATTGTGCCCAAAGACAACAAAAGAGACTGAAAACTAGTAGAATTATGTCCAGAAGACACAAAAGTCAACTTAAAGAGACTCCCACTGCCACAGATGTTACAACATGAGCACCACAATGTGTAATAACTGCAGGGGATTGGAAGGTATCACGTGTATTTTTAAAATCCAGGTAATAATATTAACAAAAGAAAAAACATATTTACTACTCACACACACCAAAATAAATAAATAAATAAATAAAATAACGCTAAGAGGGGTGGCACCTGTGGCTCAAAGGAGTAGGGCACTGGCCCGGGCCAAAAACTGCAGGAAAAAAAAAAAAAAAGTTTTAAGCAAACCAACAATATAATACTCCGAAAATCAATACACCAAGGAAACAAACCAAGCCTTCATCCTGACTCTTTAATATGAAGAGTATTTCCGGATAACTAGTTGAAAATTTTTTTAGAAATGAGTTTCAGCTAAGAAATGCAAAAGGAAAATTTTATGCTTATCAGAATTAAATAGAATGGTCTAACAAAACCCCACCTACGCCTCACCTAGCTTTGACATTTTTTTCATCTTCTTTCATTATCTACCACTTATTTTTCCTTGAGTGCTTTTAGGCAAATACGAGGCATTATCTGTAATTTTGTAAAAGGTACCTGAAAAGTTACTGTATTACACGGTGATAGAGTCCAGAATGTCCTTCAGGGCAAAGGAAACGACATCAGATAAAAGTGACTGTTCATGAATTATCTGACCTAACTATCCAGTCAACTTACAGAACTCTGAAGAAGTAGAAAATAAATTCATTTCCATGGACAGACACAGGATGTGTATGCTGACTGACCACCGCTCTCAAAACGGACTCAGTACCTGAGAAACAATCCAGACCAGCGGAAATTCTTCTAAAGGACTGCATTTAACAGGCTTCCGTGCATTTTAATTTACTTGACAATCAAAAGGAGCTTTATTTACTTTTCTACATAAACCTGGGGGCTGAGAATATTCCTGTCACCACAAGGTGACCCTCAAGTACATCTATGAAGGAATTTTAAAAAAAGAAAAAAGAAAAATTACAAGAAGACCCATTTAAAAAACAAAAAACAAAAAGGCCTTTTTAATATCAGAAATTTTCCTTCATGTGGTCCAATCTCTTCTTTCCCCTTAGATGAGTTATTTAAAATTTCTACACATAAATCCACCCTCCCAGGTGAGCTCAGAATGTGACTTGTATAACTGCCCTCTATATCTAAGAAATTGATTTTTTGTTAGCACTTAAATTCTTCAAAATCCTGAAGAAGCTTGAGACAGTACAATCGCCATTGTCATCACTATTTTTCTGGCCAACATAAGTATGTTTTAAAGCCCACAGGTTGACATTGTGATTAATTCAATCAATAAAATGATGTAGCAGCAATAAATGAAAGAAAACACGAATCTATTTTATATAGTAATTTTGTTTTTCTAAGCACTCAAATTCATACCTTTTTATGTCTCAATTTTTAAAAGTTCTTCTCTCATATTTTCAATATCATGGTTACATTTTTTTTTGGTTACAACTTTTTAAAAAATCCTTTTTTACTTCCTCTTAATTTATCTCTGAATTACATTCTTTATCTTCATTACAGAAATCTCTGCTCCATCATCAGCACAGAAAAACAAATACTGTGTACAAACTTCTGGAAGCAGCAGTTTACATTTCTCAGTATCCTCCTAGCATCCTACCTGATGATATGAATACAATAATAACACAGAGAAAAGGGGGATAGGGCGAACGTGTCTTCTTTTCAATCACCTCTGAAAGCCCCTATCTCTTAACACTGCCACACTGGGGGCCAACTTTCAACATGCACTGTGGGCACCTCCAACCCTAACACTCCTTTCCTCACACCAGGTGATTCTGTGAATTGGGGGCCTGATAGTGTAAAAAATAGAAAAAAAAATATTTGGGGGGAAATAACTTTCTATTGTGAGGGCTTGGCCCTCATGAATGAATTAACATACTCAAGGACTCATGAGTTAATGGATCAATGGGTTGTCATGGGAGGGGAACTGCTGGCTTCATAACAAAAGCCAGAGAGACCTTAGCTAGCGTGCTCAGCCCCTGGCCAGAAAGTTCCTCCCAGCAAGAGGTTCTCACCAGATGGGGACCCTTGACCTGAGACCCTTCCACCTCCACAACTGTAAGAAGTAAATTCCTCTTCTTTATAAATTACCCCAGTTTCAAGTATTCTATTATAAGCAGAGAAAAATAGACGAAGACACTGAGAAAGACATTTCAAGATAAAAATGTATAATTTGTTTCCAACGGTTTCTCATCCATGGTGCCTTCATAAACTTGGTAGCCCAAATCAGCCTCTCTGACCAGCAAGCAAGAGGTTGACCCATCTCCTGGTGGGGGTCTTGCTGCCCTGGGAGCTCCTAGAAGTAGTACATGGGGTGAGCCCTGGAGGGTGGGCTCTGGCATCCCAGACCAATGTGAGGAAACTCAACATCAGGATAGATGACGGAGGGAGGGTTCCCAGCACATGTCACCCACTCAACAAATGTGCAGCAGAGATGCCACTCTAGCTGCTGTAGGCAACATAAAAAATTAATAAATAAATCTTGACTATTTCACAACACTGAGTCTTGGTTTGCTCAAGTCCAAAATGTTATGAGTACAATTCTTACTATTACTCATTTTTTGATTCTTTATTTGACTTTCACTCGGTATCTCTTGCTGAAGTCTTTTCAGACACACATACACGTAGAGGGTACCAGAATAATCACGCTTTAATCAATGTTATCTACATGTTACTTTTCAAAGTTAAATTGAAGGAACTGTTACTGGTCGAGTGTACCTAGACAAGCTACATGCAGCCATTTTACCTGCAATTCACACACTTTGGGGAATGATCAATTTTACTTCCAACAAGGTCTCTTAAAACCTGCATACATTTTTTGGCACTCCCTGTATATCTGTGCCTATATGTGCATGTGTATATGTACCCATATAAATACATATACAGGGAGGCCATAAAGGTCATGTGCAATTTCTAATTGCACACTAATTTATGGCCATCCTGGATAATAAAATTTTTGATGTTCTTTACCTGTCAAATTCTAGTTTGTAGCAGGGATGCTGAATACCATGGAATACAACTATCAGCCACTTAGAGTTGAAACTCAGCTCAGTTTAATTGTGCCTTTCACAAAAGGTATAAAGATCACTTAACAAGTGCATGGGTGAATGGCAGGCAGCTTCTAACTCCAAAGCAAAGCCCAAAAGGAAAATCTAGAAGTAAAAGAGGGACCCGGAGGTTAAACTGCAACAGGCAAAGTAGCCTAAGAGAAAACCAACCAGCTTTAGGGGCAAACAAACTTAGCTGTGACTCCTACCTCTGTCATCACTAGCTATGTGGCCCGACACAAGTCGCCTCAAAGCCTCAGTCCTCTTGCCTCTGTACTGGGGATTAACCAGTTACCCTCCTGTTACTAATACTCCTTGCTGTGAGTATTATCTGCAGTCATGTACAGAGAGTCCCTGATATGTAATATGCCCTCAACAAATGACATTTCTTATTTATGCTACTCTTATGTCAGAAAACAAAGCAAAACAAACAAACACAAAAACCCTGGAGGAGCAGGGGAGAGGTTTAAGTTAGTGCACAGATGTTTTCCCTCCTCTTCTCACATTCCACACCACTTCAGTCTGACCCAAAAACACAGACACCAGCCAGAAGGGAGCCTACCCAAGAATCATAGAGATAGATGCCAAATTGAATTCGTTAACCCCTGATTTAAATATAGGACATTATATTTTATGAATCAATTCTTTGAACTCCCCTCAGACCACAGGTATATAATAACCCAGAAATTACTTTTTTTAAATGTTAAAGTATGGTATTTATGAATAAAAACATAATAAACATGTATCCACCCATCCTACTGCAGAATGTTAGCACTTGACCCAATTTGCTTCCAAGTTTTTAAATAAAAGAAATGCACAAGCTGATAAAATTGAAATCCCCTTTTCCCTGCCCAAACCCCATTCCCTTTTCATCAGAATGAATATGGCATGGATTCTTCTGAAAAGTTCATGTTTTAGACTTTTCACCAATAAGTTGCACACATGAATAATATACATACTACGTAGTTTAGTATTTTTACACATGGATACTCTGTGTGTCATTCCAAATCTTACTTTGTACTTTTATTTTGTTTTCAAGATCTGGGTATGCTGGAACATATACATGTAGTCACTCATTTTAAATGCTCGATAGTAATTCAAATTCTTAAACCAAAGGAATACTGACTTGAAAAGGAAAAATCTAACTCAGCGGTTCTCAAACTGTGGATTGTAACCCCTTTGTAACAATGAAAACACATCCTGCATATCAGATATTTACGTTATGATTCATAACAGTAGCACAATTATAGTTATGAGGTAGCAACGAAAATAACTTTATGGTTGGGGAGTCATTACAACCTGAGGAACTGTATTAAAGAGTCACGGCATTAGGAAGGTTGAGAACCACTGATCAACACTTCTCACCAGACTCCCCAAGACATTTGCTGCTTGAGAATTATTCTATTTCCTGCTCTCTTGTAGTGTTTCCTTTTGCCTAAGAGTTCCTCAGTGGCATTAGGGAGCATCATTCCTTCATTCAGCCGACATTTGCTGTGAGCCTTGCTTCAGGCGATGAGGATGCAGAACAGATTGAATCAAGCAAGGTCCCTCCCTCCATTGGCTTGTGTTCTACCAGAAGGGACAAACAACACACAGTAAGTCAAATGAACAAACAAGCGAATGTCAGTTTGTAATAACTTCCCCGGAAAATGAAGACAATCCTATGATGAGGAGCAGCCGTGGTGGGGAGACATCCACTTTAGGCAGGGCGGTCAAAGGAGCCCTTTCTGAGGGGAGGTTAACTTTGAGTGGAAATTTTAGGAATAAATATGAAGCAGGCAACACAAGATGAGACTGAGGATGAACATTCCAGATGGAAGCAACCAAAAGTGCATAGCCAGCCCACTCACACTGTTCATGGCACAGAATGAAGAGCAGAGAGAACCTGACAGACAGGCAGAGAGTGAGGGTTATGTGAAGACACTGACAAGGAACTGGGGAGCCCTGTGGGAACAGGAAGGGGTTCAGGTTTCATTCTTCAGTGATCTGGCAACCTGGGGCCGTTGGAATCAGGGAGCTACATGAGCTGCTTTAGAGGTTTAACTGATCAGTTTAGCTTCTGGGTAGAGAATGAATTATAGTAAAAGAATGAATGCCAGGAGACCAGTTAAGGCACCATCATCCCACTATCCCAAACAAGAGACCATGATGATACCAACAAGGATGGGGGCAGCAGAGATGGGAACAAGTAAAAAGTTTGGAAATACTTATTGGAGAAATGATCAAAAAGACACACTGATGGATTGACTCTGAAGGATGAAGGAGCAAGAACTTGAATCAAAGAGCTTTCTCAGGCTTTTAACTGAAGATACTGAAAATTAAATACCATTTATTGAAATGGTGAAGACTCAGAGAGAAGATGGTTTAGTTAAGGAGAAAATCAAGACTTTGAGATGACTAAGTGTTTCCCATATGTCCAAGAGGATATCGTGTATGGACAGAGAACATCTGGGCCTCATGGGAGAAGTAAAAGACATAGATGTAAGTACAGAAGAACCGCTGTAAATTGACCACCCAAGGGACTGCAACAAACTGATCACCATGTGGAGGTGGTTGACATAAGGAATTAGGCCTGCTGTACTGACATGCACATAGGGTGTATGCCTGGTCTATGAAAATGAGGTCAACTTAAGGGGGTGATCGATGTAGAGAGGTGGTCAACCATGGAGGTTCTACTGTATAAATGTAGGTAGTATTTAAACCAGGGGCCCACATGAGATCAGCTAGGGAGAGATGATAGATGGAGATAATATGGTCCAAGCCTGGTTCAAGAAACTCCAGCATTGGAACTGTGGCTGGGAAAGAGTAGTCCAAAAGGTAAGGAGAAACCCAGGAGAATCTGGTATCAAGGAAACTAAAGGAGGGTGTGCCTCATGATAGGGAGACTCTTAATGGAGTGAGGATAGAGCTTGACTAGAGAGCATGACTAGTGAAAAGTGGGTGAAGAAATGCACAGAGGATAACTATCCTTTTAGGGAGATTTTGCTTTGAAGCACAGGAACGGACTATGTGCTTAATAGAAGTTTGTCTTAATATGGAAGATATTTTGGCATTCTTATAAGTAATCCAGATTAGAGGGGGATATTGATGATGCAGGGCGGAATCAATTACAAAAATTAAGTCCTCAAGAAGGCAGCACAAGAGAAGATACGTGTTACAAAGAACATTTCTCTCAGGTAAATTAAAGGATGACAGAATTGGGTTCGCAAGTTAGATTGTGGGAACAAAAGGAAAGACATATCTGATCAGTTCCCTTTTTCCATTGTTGTTAGGTGGAGTCACCAGCTGAGAATAGGAGGGGAGAGAGCAGGTGGAGAGTTTAGGTGAGAAGAAATAAAGTGTTTCTAAGAGGGTGAAAAAGATCTCTAGGGCGTTCTAGCAAGGTTGAGTATAACTTCGTGGGGGAAAGGAGTTTTGTTTCATTTGTTCACTGTTCTTTCTGTGGCTTTGAGCAGACAAGGCACTCCGTGAAAAATATTTTGGAAGAACAAATGCATGAATGAATGAATGAGAAGCACAGATAACAGGCATTTGAGGTACATCAGAGTCAATTTGTCATACTAGTATGCTGGAGGAAGATAGAAGCAACTTTACTGAAAGCAGGGAAATACAACAATGGATCCTTCTTCCTAACAGGCATCAAACTGGGTAAAGATTAAGGAAAAGGATCATTTGCCTGGTCAGTGAATTGGTGTTTTTGAAGGAGAAAAAAATGCTTCCAAAAATAGAATACATCAAATGAGTTAAAACATAAGAGATGGTAGGCAAGAGGAAGACAAGATTAAGATCACAGAGATTCTTGGAGGATTCTCCGTACTTCCTTCCAAAAAGGTTATATTAGTTTGCAGTCCCACCAGTAGTGTAAAAATGTTCCCTTCTCTCCACATCCACACTACCATCCTCAGCTTTGAGAGCGACTTTGTGATGTGGGCCATTTTCACTGGGGTTAAATGGTATCTCAGAGTGGTTTTGATTTGCATTTCTCTGATGATCAGGGACAATGAGCATTTTTTCAAATGTTTTTAGCCATTGGTCTGTCTTCATCAGAGAAGGTCCTGTTCATATCTCTTCCTCAGTAGTAGATGAGATTGTTTACACTTTTTTGCTATTTTTGATTAATTTGAGTTCTTTGTAGATTCTAGTTATCAACTCTTTGTCAAATTGATACCCTAAAAACATTCTTTCCCATTCAGAAGGTTGTCTTTTTGCTTTACTTGTTGTGTCCCTAGCTGTGCAGAAGCTTTTCAGCTTAATTAAGTCCCATTTGTTTATTTTTGTTGTTGTTGATGGCCGCTGAGGTCTGTCATAAAATCTTTCCCCAGTCCAATATCATAAAGAGTTTTTCCACACCTTCTACTAGGATTTTTATTGTTTCATGTCTTAGATTTAAATCTTTTATCCATCTCGAGTCTATTTTTATAAGTAGTGAAAGGTGTGTGTCAAGTTTCAGTCTTTTACATGTGGTTATCCAGCCCCATTTGTTGAATAGGGATTCCTTTCCCCACTGTATGCTTTTGTTTGGTTTATCAAAGATCAGATGGAAAAAAAAAATCCCAGAAGTGATGCAGGTACTAGTGATGAAAAGGTTATAGATGAATCATGGATGAAGTCAGGTGAGAAAATAACTATTAGGAACAAGAAAGTCTAGGAACTGTGAGGCCAAGGTGTAGTGTGGGTCATCAATGAAGTTTTTAGAAGTCTCTACAAATTGTTACAGAAATGAAAGAAGAAAAGAGACCACGGGGCAAGAAGGCTAGGAATCTGGGGACATGTCAGGTGACACCAATAAATGGTGTGACCTCCAGAACATGACCTTCAAACGGGAAAGCAATGGTCTAAAGGTGGCAATGGAAAGCAAGGAAATGTGTATCCTCACTCCTAGTCCTGAGGTCGATGCAGTGAGGAAGAAAAACACAACCTGCACTTAAGAGAAGAGCTGGACGTGTCCTCAGGAAGATGGGTTCAGTTAAGATAATGGGGCCAAGAGCAATTCAGAGGGAGACTGCCACTGCAGGGGACATTGCTGTCCCCTACTCGGAGCTCTAGACATTCCATAAGCCAATCTGGGGAGGAACTGAGCTGTATCAGGGCTGACAGTCTGAGGCCAAAGGAAGATGGAGGCATCGTGACCCCAGTGCAGTAAGGGATGTGAGGCCAGTGGGATTAATTCCAATTGTCTTTTGGAGGAAGAAAAAAGAAGGATTCAAGATATGACCTGAGTTCTTAGCAGGACTATTTCACTCCTTTGCCTTTCTCCTGAGACCCCCACTCCCTCCTCAGTCTCTGCAGATGACCTCACTTCTTAGTGCACTAACACATTCTTTTCCCATTTGTATCTCCAGCCCCATGCACCACCCTTCCCGGTTTCTCATAACATTGCTTTGATACTATAAAAGACAACCTTCTCTTCCTCAAACAAAGCTAATTTTTAGAGCTAGGAAAATGCTAACAAAATACAAAGATTAAAATGGGGAGATCGCTTAAGAAAACAGGCCAAAACCTTTGTTAAAGTGCCTGTTTTTTAAGAAAGAATATGTATATTTGGTCCCAGAATTTCACCTGTGCATGTGCACCATCGAAGGACAGATGGAAATACATCCACATTATGTTACTCAGGATGGATCAGAAGGAACACCAGAAACCATATAAGTGAACTTAAACCTCTTGGATCTAGAAAGCTGCAATAGCAATAAGCCACTAATGGACAACTGAGGCCGGGAAGATCTCTGTGTCTTCTCTGTGGCTTGCCCCTCAGTGTTCCCATTGCTTCTATTTTTTCATTTAGAATTCAGACAACTGAGCGAGACTCAACATGTGTGGTCTAAGCCAGTGGTTCTCCACGTCTGGCCCTCAAACCAACAAAATCAGATTTACCTGAGAACTTGTTGGAAAAGCAAATTTGAGAACCCACAGATTTAAATGTCTCCCCAACTTCTTAACATCAATTAAAAAACAATGAGTCCTTGGAGATGATAGGACTAGTAAGAGAATTATAGTTCTGTCGCATCTACAAACTTTGAGAGTATTGGAAAATCCTACAATCGCAGTGATAGGAGATGTGAGATTTGAAAGGCACTTTACAGACCCGGTCTCCATTTTACAGATGAGGAATCTGATACCTAGAAAGAGGATTAATTTTCT
>NW_003852459.1:3200834-3204551 GCF_000181295.1 Otolemur garnettii
CCTGGGGGATAATGAACATACTCCCTCCCCCCAAATATTTTTCGAATAATATTGGAAGTATTTTTAACTGGGTGGGATAGACACCCTATAGATGCCCTATTCGTACTAGTACAAGGGGATTTATAAAACTTTTAAGTATCTTTATAAAGATCTCATGAGCAATGACTCACTAATCACCACAGATTAAGAAATATGACCTATAAATATGATGGATCCTCCTTTAAGTCAATCAATAACATCTCATTTTCTTCTCATTTCATTTTTGTTTTTGTGAATACCTACACATAAACAGTCTAGAAAATAGATTCCTAATTTGATTTTAAATCAATGTTCCTACCACTTGAAACTCATCATAGAGTAGTTATAGCTGTCAAGGTAGAAATACCACGTAATTTCAACAGATCTGTCAGAACTTGGAATCCTCTTAGAGCTGAATAGTGTAAACTCTAAGTAAAAAATAAAATCATGAGTAGGAGAAGGATTCCCTACATGAATGTTTAGGTATCTGCCTCGCTATTGTAATATTCCTTATTGGTGAAAATGAAAGGGAGAATTTGTCCATGGAAAACTATAAGCACAGTTGCTACTACAGTTAGTGTATGTTCCTCCAGAATTCACATATTGGGAACTATTACCCAATGTGATGGCACTAAGAGGTGGAGCCTTTGGGAAAGTGACAACAGTGCCCCACCTTCATGAACGGGCTGCGTGCTTCTATCAAAGAACCTTCAGACAACTTCCCAGCCCCTCAAACCCTCCTCGGGGTCACCGGACCTCCCTGGGAGTCACTGAGTTCATCCCATCTTGCCTTTGTCCTTTCTGCCCGGTGAGGATGCTGCAGGCAGTTGTCCTCTCTGGATGCTGAATTGGCTGATGCCATGATCTTGGGATTCCCAAGTTCCAGAACTGTGAAAAATAAATTTCTATGGTTTAAAAATTACCCATGCCTACAATCCTCTGGGAGGACGAGGTGGGTGGATTGCTTGAGATCAGGAGTTCAAGGCCAGCCTGAGCAAGAGTGAGACCCCATCACTGTGAAAAATAGAAAACGCTAGCTGAGTGTGCTGGCACACATCTGTAGTCCCAACTACTCAGGAGACTGAGTCAAGAATCACTTGAGTCCAAGACGTTGAAGTTGCTATGAGTTATGATGCCATAGCACTCTACCCAGGGTAAGAGAGTGAGACTCTGACTAAATGAAAATATATATATATGTAAATATATATATGAGAGTGTGTTATATACCACCCAGTTTCAGGTAAATGGGCCAAGACGGTTATGAAAAAAACAAATTAAGCATGGGGAAAAAAAGGAAAGAAAGTGATGTTGAGCATGTATTATTTGCCATGTATTTCATGTGCATTATTTTATTAAATCTATACAATAAGTCTTAGATATAAATTGGATTATTCCCATTTTATAGAGAAGGAATACTGAGGCCCATAGAGGTTAAACAATTAGGATGACCAAGTCAGTAAGTGGTAGGGTCGGGTTGCAAAACTATACCTACCTCCCCTGAAACATTTATTCTTTCTCCTATACTCACCTACTATTTGATTAGAATTAAAAGGGTAACGAGTTCAATCCAAAAAACATCACCATTTGACATCCTGTATAATCTGACATGCCATTCCAATTACTATAGTTACATCTAATAAATTTAACCCAAATGGGGTCAATAAATATCTGAGAGAAACAACCGAAGAACATTCATACCCCATACATTCATTATGATGGATTCATAATTCATCAATTATTGAGCCATCAGGTGCTTCCTAATTCACCTCATTTCTCAATATTTCCAAATTCAGTTTCATGGAACAAAGTATGAGCAACCAAAATGAAGAAGGGACTTTACACTTCACCAAAGTCGATGAATAAAAGCATTATGTATTCAGAGATAAATGATAAAAATCTCTGAGTCTGCAAACTTCACTTTTTTTTTCTTTTCAAATCTATGGATCTAAGTTTGAAAAAATGTCACATGCTTATCCCTTAACACAAGGATGAAGACTCACATTGGTCAATATATGGTGCTATTTATTTTTATATATGTATACAGGTGTATATTTATCCCTGGCTAGGGGTGGCAGGGTCACCAGCTCTGAGCCCACGTTAGCCAAGGGCTGGGCTCTCTTGTTGCAAGGACAGCACCCCTTATATAGAACCGCACGGCAAGTTCAGACCCTAACTCTCAGGTGTAAAGGGTTTAGCCCAAATCTGCCATCAGCTCAAATACAAATGATGGTAGGTTAGTCCTGCTGTCTTTATAAACAAAGAGAACATCAATTTTCATAATATCGTTTTCTATTTCCAATATAAACATCTCAGTAGTCTTTAATCAAGTCGTAATTTCTGAGCTCATTCCAGTCTCATGGGCCTCAGAACTGTGCTCCAGGGCAAGAGAGAAAGTGGCTGGGAAGATGTGCTGGAGGACAGAGCCGCTGCAGCAGCAGACTGCTGTGGGCACCCCGGCTGCTCCAGTCCCTCTTTTCCTACCTCCTCTTCTTCCCCAAAGATTGGGTTAGTGGCTTGGGTAAGCTTCTGTTTCCCAATTTCCCTAACAATATTTTATCAGGAGCTTGATACTCATTTTACTAATTGCTAATTAACCAAGACTAATCCCTTAAGAATCCTTGACAATGTAAGTAAAAAAAAATTAAAAAAATTTAAAAAAAATCCTCACTTCCTCTTCTTCTATGAAGTGTGGGACAAATGCCTTACTTCAATGTTGAGCTGAAGGTTATACATAAGAAATTGTATATTACTCAGATGTCATGACGGCTCTTGAGCACCAAGGGAACAATTGAGATTCCCTATTAAGAATCCACAGCCTACTGAAAATTTTAGAATCTCTCTCTGGCATACAAAAATGCTAACAATAGCTGAATTAAAGGTTACATACCACCTAACCACAAGCTTTCAACAAATTAGTGCAGAAATAAAGAACCACCAGTAAGGATGTAAAACCTAAACAAATATCCACTTAGTTTCTCCAGCAGCTGGGACAGTGAATAGAATAAAAATGTTATCATTTCTATGGGTTTTAGAAGGGGCAAAAAGATTTTTGCAGTATAGTCAGAATATCCAATTCATAGTAAAGCTCAGTTATTGATAACATACATGGTAATGACCAGTTAGGAAATAAACATTGAATTAAATTAAAGAAACCCCTCTATCATAAAAGAAACATTTTGGGTCAGAGCATGGTTGGTCTAGGAATTAGATGAATTGAGCCACATGGAGTTTCACAATGTTATTTAGAGTAAGAATCTGATTAAATTAGATTATTCCAGAGCAGAGAGGGAGGAAGGAAATCAACAAGAAACATATTTTTTTGAAACAATGCAATTCTAGATATTTTATATCTGGCTCTAACTATATCCCCACAACAAAACACTTGAATATAAGTAATTATTTCTATCATTATTTTCAGGGTTAACATAATAGTGCAGAGCAATCTGTTTTATCTAAAATTATTTCATTACTCAAGCTCCAGAGGGCCTCACTGTGCAATGGCCTCACCTATTGGGCAGTCCCATGGCATGGAACCAAGAGCCAATGTTTTGGCAAAGCCTTAAGGTAATATACAAGGTGAGCATAAAACATTCTTTACTTTCCAGATGATACAACAAATTTATAAAGCTCAAGTCTATAGCAACCAAACATGCTTATATGTACTTTATTATTACCCATTTTCAAAGGTTTTTTTTTTTT
>NW_003852459.1:3204571-3212528 GCF_000181295.1 Otolemur garnettii
AAAAAAAAAAAAGGAGGAACAAAATCTCATCAATATCAATAACCTTCCAATGAAGAAATTTTTAAAAAGAAAGAAAAAAAGGCAGCTCTCTGGATCTGCCAAATATAAGGGCATAGCATAGAGTGTGTATGTCTTCCAAAAGAATGCCAGTCACTTTTTTCCTACAATCTCTGAAACTTTGAGATCAGATAAATCAATTACTTTACCTACTAATTGAAAATACAGAAAGGTGTTACTGAAAATAACTTCAAAATAAAAGACATCTTGTTCTCAAGAAGCCTCCAATAAATTGAGTTTGCTACCAAAACTAACCCAGAATCTCCTCGTTTGTCTTTGGAATGAACTCCAAAGGTGAGGACTAGTTATCTCATTCCATTATAAGGGAGTGTGTCTATGAATCAGGTAAGTCAGCTTCTTCTCCTTCTTCAAACCTTCCTGAAATACTTTAACAACTGTGCCATGTACTAAATCCAATCAAAATCTCTCCTTGAAGAAAATCTAATAGCCAAGTCTTTAGTTGTTTTATATTAATGGCCTTCTATCTAATCAATTCCTGATAAAAAGAAAAGTGGAATCTAGCAAGCAAACACCATGAACTTGCAAGCCGGAGAGAAGACATGATAAACTCCAGCTCAGAATCATATTGAATCAGGTTCAATTCAGGACATAAAATGAAATGAAAAGCCCAAACTAATTAGATTGTAATGAGCAGTTCGTATGCCTTATGTCGTTTTATCACGTGCAGTAGGTGCTGTGCCCCTACAGTGAATGACTTCAAGCAAGTCATCAGCTTGTACTGTGTTCAAGAATGCTAATCAGAATGAAAGGGGGCTTTTTATGACATGCTTGAAGAAAACAAGATTGATTGTAGCTTCTTGATCATAGCAGTACCAGTGGAATGGCTTTATCTCTATTAAACTTACTTGCGTTTCTGGAAAGCATGGCGTGTCCTAATGAGACAGGCAGAAATAAAGGAGTTCATTAGTAGGAAACTGCGAAAGTTGAAATGTCATGTAACAAGTTGGGAGCTGATATTCTGAAGGATAGTCAGAGCCTGGATCTGAAATGCAAATGTGAGCAACAGGTACCATTTTGGTTTCCTTGGCCTCTGTTCCCCCTCCTGCTGTCCCTACCTCAGCCACACATAAATTCAGTGAATTTCCCATTCTGAGGTCCTAGGGACATTAACTCTATCATTAAATATCTCATAGAAAAGCCCCACCAAAAAGCACCACACTTTTTATAAGGTCCGAAAGTGATTTTCAAAGTGCCATGGCCTAGAACAATAATATCAAACTACATACAGAGCAACACAAACTAACAAAAGCAGTTACGTTTTGTCCGTCTAAGTTATTTGCCAGTTACCTTCTGATTCACAGACCGCCCTTTGCCTGCTCTGTTCTATGTCTCTAGAAACTACATTCCCCAGAATCCCCATTTCACTGGATTTTGGTGAGTTTAGTCAATGAAAGATATTGGCAGAATCCTAAAAGGAGAAGAAAAGGGTGATTCAGTAAATAGTTTTTCCTGCTCTTTCTCTGCTTCAATCTGTGTGTACCCCTGGTAATGACTCAGTGATTATGTCTCCCACTGAAGAAACTTCTAGCTCAGAGCACACAGTTCCAGCAGGAAAGTCCCTCCACAATCTTAAGCTCCCCAAGGTTGGTCCTCATTTCTAGTTCATTTCACAAGTTCCTCCTCATGTCCCTGTGAGGGGTGATAGATGCTTCCTACTATTTCTAATAGGGATTATGCATCATCACCTTCCCAACACTACTATCATCAGTGTAACCAACTCCCTGTATTACATTGCATTGGTTTGAAAAACATATAGTGATTTCTGTTTACCTGCCTGTATCTTGACTAATAGAATGATCTTCTTTAAAAAATCATTCTTGGGAATAGCATTTCTTTTGCAAATATCCTCATAAGAAAGTGACCAAAGAAAGAAGAAAAAGAAAAGAACTCCTCACAGAAAAGGCTTTATATGAAGCTCTCTATATGATGATTCGTCCACAATGCAGCTATTTATTTGTAAGCCTGCTACAAGAGTCTCTTAAAATATGGGAGCAGAGGCAAGATAGCTGACTGGAGCCAGCTTTCACAGAGGCTCCCATCCAGAAGGAGAGTTAAAGGACAGATCTTTAGCAAGTAAGCCAATAGTTTGGACCTGAGCCAAGAGAGAAGGTTGAGGAACATACATCAACCCTGCTGAGGTGAGCTGTGACCCTAAGGATACAAAGAATAGGTACAAAATCCATCATGAAGTGGACAGGAGTCCCTTCTCCCAAGAGAAGAACTTTAAGTATACTTTCTACAAACAAGTGAGCAGAGTTCAAACATCCTCCCATTTCATCCCATGGAAGAGACCCTCTAAAAACTGGACCTCCTTCCCCTACTAGGATGCTATGGCACTCTCCTGACAGGCATAAAACTATAGAAGACTATATATATTCTCTACCTGCAATTCTGAACTCCCACCACTCCCCTCCACTCTCACCCCAAGGTCTGGAAGCCTGTCCCCCATGGAGTCCAGACTCTTGGGCATTTTCTTGAGAGGCATGGACAGGGTGTGGGCTGTTGTAGGTCTGTGCTGATTCTGTGGCATGGAGGTAAGGAGAAGACGGTGGACTGAAGTAGCCATACAGGAGAGGGAGAGGTGGTACCCTGGAGCACAGAGCAGCAGTGGCAGAAGTGGCAGGAGCGGGAACAATAGGGCTCACATCCCTGGGGATATTTTGGAAAGACACTCCCTGTCTCTCTGGGCAACCAGAGAAAGCCAGGCATCTTCTCCAATGGGAGACACTGGTGGAAAAGATCTGGGATGGTAATGTAGGCCCTGTGAGTAAGGGTATGCCTGAGGTGGTACCTTCCTGAGTGAGGCTCAGTGGGAACTGAGAACAGTAGATGCATGCACAGAAACAGCATACTCCCAGGGAGAGGCTGAGCCAGAACTGCTTTAGTGGGACTAAGAAACACTCAGGGGGTCATAGGTGAGACAAAGACAGGTTGGCAGAGGCTGGAACTCAAAGCCAAGTATGAGCTCTAACAGCACCCTCCCCAACAAGATTGCAGCCAAGACAGACACACCAGCTCTGGGCAGCGGCCCAGATGGGGGCTGAGTCACAGTTTCTGTGAACTCAAACAGCACCTGGTCCACAGGGGGAATATAGCCGGGACAGAATCACAAATTCTGCAAAATGTAAGTGTCAGCAACATCAATCAGGGGCGGGGCTGGAACTGAGTGAACCACCCCAGCTTTCATTAACCACCCAAGATTGTCAGTCCTTAGCTCCCCCTGCCAGATGATGTCAGAGTGTGGAGTCCTGGCCAAGGAGACATAGATTTCCCTGTGACTCAAGCAGGCACAAACCCCTGGAGGAACATCTGCTCATAGGAGGGAACTGGGTCATAGCCCTGTGGGGTTACCAGTGACTGGATGTGACAGAGGTGCAAGTTGGGGAAGGAGGCATCAATCTTCCCAGACTAATTCATTTGCTGGGGGTAGGGGGTCCTTCTGACTCCACAGAGCACCAGAACAAGTCATACTCAAGCTGCCAGCAGACCCCTGCTATATAGTTGCTGGAGACCTTTTGAACTCTCCCATCTGAGACTGGGTGCTGACTGGGACAATTGATTTGGATCTCTTGGACTAAACCAATCACCTGAGGACTATCCAAAGTGGTACCCTGGGTGTGTGATTATGGGAAGGTTTGATTTTCCTTTCCTAGTTGCTGCCTGTGGGATGCAGGCTGACTTAATTGCTGGTATTTCTCCATGGCTGAAACTTCAACCCAGAGTAACTGATTCACTAGGGTAGGACAGAGACCAGCTGAAAACAAGAGAACCACTTAGCCCCACCACACCAAGTAAGTCCCCAGTGTCTCAGGCCATAGCCAAAGACTGTATGGGTCTTTTGCAAAGCTCTCAGGGAAAAGGTACAGACACAAGTCCCAACTCTTGGGCAAAGGGCTGGTTAATCACTACTCCAGGAGCACTCCAACCCAACTTCATCTTATCTGCTCATCTAGCCAAACGGTGTAAAATAATCATGGAGCAGAATCAGGGGAAAAACTCCTGTAACATGAATAACCAGAGTAGATCAACTCCCCTAAGGAACTATATGGTGGACACAAGTGAAGATCCCATTCATAAACAAATGACTGAGATGTCAGAAATTGAATTTAGAATTTGGATTGTAAATAAGATTAATAGAATAGATGTAATTGGAAATTCAAGGAGCATTTCAAAAGTTGTCTCAAGAATTCAATGAATTCAAAGATAAAATCAGCAAAAATTTTGACACATTGAGAAAAGAATTTGCAGCCCCCCAAAATCTGAGAAATACAATAGAATCCCTCAGTAACAGAATGGAGCAAGCAGAAGAAAGGATTTCTGACATTGAAGACAAAGCTTTTGAACGCTCCTAAATTCTCAAAGAGGAAGAGAAATGGAGAGCAAAAATGGATCATTCTCTCAGAGAGCTCTGGGATAATTTTAAGAACATTAATATTCACCTTATAGGAATCCCTGAAAGTGATGAAGATGCTTCGCAAGGCACAGAGGTTCTTCTTCATGGGCTTATGAAAGAGAATTTTCCAGACATGCCAAGAGATTCTGAAATTCAGGTAGCAGACAGTTTCAGAACCCCAGCACAACTCAACCTGCATAAGACATCCCCCAGACACACCATAATTAACTTCACTAAAGTTAATATGAAGGAGAAAATTCTGAAAGCAGCCAGATGTAAGAAAACCATAACGTACAAGGGGAAGAATATTAGAATGACTGCAGATCTCTCTGCTGAAAACTTTCAAGCTAGAAGATGGTGGTCATTGATTTTTAATCTCCTAAAACAAAATAACTTTCAACCCAGGATCCTGTATTCAGCTAAACTGAGTTTCATTTATGATAGAGAAATTAAATACTTTAATAAAATTTACATGTTGAAGAAATTTGCCATAACTAAACCAGCTCTCCAGGATATTCTCAAACCTATCCTCCATAATGACCAGTGCAATCCTCCACCACTTAAGTAAACTCACTCAGAAACTTTTGATTAAATTCCAACTTCCACAGTGACAAAAGGATTAAAAATGTCCACTGGACTTGCAAAAAACTCGATACTCAAAATTCTACCAGGCTTCTCAATATTCTCAATGAATGGGAATGGCTTAAATTGTCCTCTAAAGAGGTACAGGTTGGCTGACTAGATACAAAAACTCAGGCCAGATATCTGCTGCATACAAGATAAATATAGACTCAGACAGAAGGGATGGTCATCTATATTTCAGGCAAATGGAAATCAGAAAAAGCAGGTGTTTTAATTTTATTTGCAGATACAATAGGCTTTAATCCAACAAAAGTAAGGAAAGATGAGGATGGTCACTTCATATTTGTTAAGGGTAACACTCAACACGATGAGATTTCAATTATTAATATTTATGCACCCAATCAGAATGCACCTCAATTTATAAGAGAGACTCTAACAAACATGAGCAACTTGATTTCCTCCAGCTCCATAATAGTTGGAGATTTTAACACTCCTTTGGCAGTGTTGGATAGATCCTCCAATAAGAAGCTAAGCAAAGAAATTTTAGACTTAAACTTAACCATTCAACATTTGGATTTAACAGACATCTACAGAACATTTCATCCTAACAAAACTGAATATACACATTCTTCTCATTGGAATATATCTCCAAATTGATCACATCTTAGGTCACAAGTCTAACCTCAGCAAATTTAAAAGAATAGAAATTATTCCTTGCATCCTGTCAGACCATCATGGAATAAAAGGTGAACTCAGTAACAACAGGAATCTGCATACTCAAACAAAAACATGGAAGCTAAATAACCTTATGCTAAATGATAGCTGGGTCATAGATGAGATTAAGAAGGAAATTATCAAATTTTTGGAACAAAACAATAATGAAGACATGCATGATCAGAACCTCTGGGATACTGCAAAGACAGTCTTAAGAGGGAAATTTATAGCACTGCAAGCCTTCCTCAAGAGAATGGAAAGAGAGGAAGTTAACAACTTAATGGGACAACTCAAACAACTGAAAAAGGAAGAACATTCCAATCCCAAACCCAGCAGAAGAAAAGAAATAACCAAAATTAGAGCAGAATTAAATGAAATTGAAAACAAAAGGATTATACAATAGATCAATAAATCAAAAAGTTGGTTTTTTGAAAAGCTTGATAAAATAGATAAATGTTTGGCTAATCTAACCAAGAAAAAAAGAGTAAAATCTCTAATTTCATCAATCAGAAATAGTAAAGACAAAATAACAACAGATTCCTCAGAAATTCAAAAAATCCTTAATAAATATTATAAGAAACTTTATTCTCAGAAATATGAAAATCTGAAGGAAATAGATCAATACTTGGAAAAATGCCACTTTCTAAGACTTAGCCAGAATGAAGTGGAAATGTTGAACAGGTGTATATCAAGTTCTGAAATAGTATCAACTATACAAAATCTCCCTAAAAAGAAAAGCCTGGGACCAGATGGCTTCACTTCAGAATTCTACCAAATATTTAAAGAGGAACTAGTACCTATACTACTTAACCTTTTCCAAAATTAGAAAGAGAAGGAAGACTACCAAACACATTCTATGAAGCAAACATCACATTGATCCTCAAACCAGAAAAGACCCAATAAGAAAAGAAAATTATAGATCAATATCACCAGAATATTGATGCAAAAATATTCAACAAGATCCATGACCAAGTAGGTTTTATCCCAGGGTCTCAAGGATGGTTCAATATACATAAAGTTGTAAATATAATTCATCACATAAACAAATTAAAAAACAAAGACCATATGGTTTTCCCAATTGATACAGAAAAGGCTTTTGATAACATCCAGTATCCTTTCATCAGAACACGTAACAAAATTGGTTAGAAGGGACATTTCTTAAACTGATAGAAGCCATCTATGGCAAACCCACAGCCAATATTGTATTGAATGGAGTTAAATTGAAATCATTTCCACTCAGATCAGGAACCAGGCAAGGTTGCCCATTGTCTCCAGTGCTTTTTAACATTGTAATGGAAGTCTTACCCATTGCAATCAGGGAAGAAAAGGTGATCAAGGGTATCCATATAGGGTCAGAAGAGATCAAACTTTTACTCTTCGCAGATGATATGGAAAACACCAGGGATTCAACTACAAAACCCTTAGAAGTGATCAAGGAATACAGTAGAGTCTCAGGTTACAAAATCAACACTCATAAATCGGTAGCCTTTATATATATCAACAATAGTCAAGTTGAAAAAAAAGTCAAGGACTCTATTCCATTTACACTAGTGCCAAAGAAGATGAAATATTTGGGAGTTTACCTAACAAAGGACATGAAAGGTCCCTATAAAGATAACTATGAAACTCTAAGAAAAGAGATAGCTGATGATGTTAACAAATGGAAAAACATACCATGCTCATGGCAGGGAAGAATCAACATAGTTAAACTGTCCATACTACCCAAAGCAATATACAATTTTAACGCAATCCCTATTAAAGCACTACTGTCATACTTTAAAGATCTCCCAAAAATAATACTTCATTTTATATGGAATCAGAAAAAACCTCAAATGACCAAGACATTACTCAGAAATAGAAACAAAGCAGGAGGAATTATGCTACCAGACTCAGACTATACTATACATCAATAGTGATCAAAACAACATAAGTACTGGCACAAAAACAGAGAGGTAAATGTATGGAACAGAATAGAGAACCAAGAGATGAACCCAGCTACTTACCGTTATTTGATCTTTGACAAGCCAATTAAAAAAGTCAGTGGGTCCCATTTGATCCTGCAACCCCACTATTGGGCATCTATCCAGAAGAAAAAAAATACTTTTACTATAAAGACACTTGTACTAGGCTGTTTATCGCAGCCCAATTTACAATCGCTAAAACGTGGAAACAGCCTAAATGTCCTTCAAC
>NW_003852459.1:3213533-3236042 GCF_000181295.1 Otolemur garnettii
TTTTTTTCTGAATGTATTTATCTTCTTTCATTCTTTATGAGGTTTTTGTTCTCAGTCCTTATGTTAAATATTATTATTGTCATTAAATTCAGCCTTTTAATTCTGTGAAGGTAAAAGTGGAAACCTTATACACACATGTATATGTAAGAAAAAAAGATGAAAAAATAAAATCAGTATGTAAGGGATGATGCACATTTCAGAAACAATTAAATACTGAGTATAAATTTGGAGTATTTGAATAAAATTGTCTGTGACTCACTTAAAAAAAAGTCAATGGGAAAAAGATTCCCTATTTAACAAATGGCGTAGGGTGAAGACTGGACCCACACCTTTCACCATTAACTAAGATAGACTCTCACTAGATTAAAGATTTAAATTTAAGACATGAAACGATAAAAATACTAGAAGAAAGTGCAGGGAAAACTCTTGAAGAAATTGGCCGGGGCGAATATTTTATGAGGAGGACCCCCCAGGCAATTGAACAGCATCAAAAATACACTACTGGGACCTGATCAAGCTAAAAAGCTTCTGCACAGCCAAGAACACAGTAAGTAAAGCAAGCAGACAGCCCTCAGAATAGGAGAAGATATTTGCAGGTTATGTCTCCAACATAGGTTTAATAACCAGAATCCACAGAGAACTCAAACATATTAGCAAGAAAAGAACAAGTGATCCCATCTCAGGGTGAGCAAGGGACTTGAAGAGAAACTTTTCTGAAGAAGACAGGTGCATGGCCTACAGACACATGAAAAAATGCTTATCATCCTTAATCATCAGAGAAATGCAAATCAAAACTACTTTGAGATGTCATCTAACTCCAGTAAGATTAGCCCACATCACAAAATCTCAAAACCAGAGATGTTGGCATGGTTGTGGAAAAAAGAGAACACTTCTACACTGCTGGTGGGAATGCAAACTACACTGCTGGTTGGAAAGATGTTTAGAGAACACTTAGAGATCTAAAAATAGACCTGCCATTCGATCCTACCATTCCTCTACTAGGTAAATATCCAGAAGACCAAAAATCACATTATAACAAAGATATTTGTACCAGAATGTTTATTGCAGCCCAATTCATAATTGCTAAATCATGGAAGAAGCCCAAGTTCCCATCAACCCATGAATGGATTCATAAAAATTGTGGTATATGTGCACCATGGAATATTATGCAGCCTTAAAGAAAGATGGAGACTTTACCTCTTACATGTTTACATGGATGGAGCTGGAACATATTCTTCTTAACAAAGTATCTCAAGAATGGAAGAAAAAGTATCCAATGTATTCAGCCCTACTATGAAACCATTTTATAGCTTTCTTATGAAAGCTATAACCCAATTACAGCCCATGAAGAAGGTGAAAGGGGAGAGGGAAGGAAGGGGGCAGGATAGGTGGAGGGAGGGTAATAGGTGGGACCACACTTATGATGCATCTTACAAGGGTACATGTGAAATTCACTAGGTGTAGATTATAAATGTCTAACACAATAACTAAGAAAATGCCACGAAGGCTATGTTAACCAGTTTGATGAAAATATTTCAAATTGTATATGTAACCAGCACATTGTACCCCATGATTGCATTAATGTACACAGCTATGATTTAACTAAAAATAAAAATAAAAAATAAAGAATCTCTTAAAATAATGACAATTAGGAGTCCTTGAACATTTGAGTATCAGCACACTTCTAAACTTCTGCAGATTTTCTCTAAGTAACTTATTTATATTCTATTAAACTGTTCCTTAATTTGAAGCAAATATTATGTTTCATATTCATATTCAATCTCCTTTCTTTGATATTTTTGATTCAATACATACTAAATTTCCCTAGCAGTATCTTGGCAAAGTAAAATAATTGTGGAATAAATTTTAAGGGAAAAGAATGAAAGGGGACTATATTTCATGACCATAGGAGTTACGAGATATATTTTCATTAGGAAAGGAAAAACATCAGCCCTCCCATTTTTTCCTAGCCCATCTCTTATTAGAAAACTTGAACCAACCAGAGTAGTCTTATTTGTGATTTAAAAAGAAGAGAGCTGGGTAAATATTTAGCCTATCCTTAATTATCCTTTCTAATACTGAATATTTACATTTCCACATAGTTGGGATTTTCTCTCAGCGATTTGGCAAGTATAAATTATCCTTGCCCTCTAGACTCCCGGGTTCCACAACAGCACATCAACAGTTGTGTTAAAAGATTCCAGCTTTGTTATTAACAATTAATACTGGTTTTAAACATGAATACCCTGACTTGCTGGTACTGCAGTTACTTTACATATACATTAAAAATGATAATGCGGGAGACTTTTTGTTGATGCTCACCAATGCCAAAGTTTTCATAGCCCCAAAAGCCTATTTTGAAATTCTCTCACCAGAATTCACTTAATATACCAGACGTGCCCAACCGAGAGACAGCACAGCAAAGTAGTGAAGATGCAGACACCTCATTTTAACATGGAGGGTTGGCCAAACCATCCATCCATCCATGGCTTCCGACAAGCAACGCATCACCAACTCTGTCTTGATAATAAGGTTGGTAAGCACTACAGTTAATTTTTGTTCACCACTTCTCTTTGTAGTATATATGCCCAAATAACATTTTGAATTTAAACCATTTACAAAATCAAACTGAGTTAAAGCACCTGTTGTACAGGGTTTTTCCCTAGAGCTAGAAAGATCCATAAAAGATTAGACCCACTGTAGACCAAAAAAAACCTCAACCTCAAAGAATCAAAGAAGCTAAAAGATCTAACTAGCAATTCTGACATCCTACCCTTTAAAAGGAAAAAAGGGGGTGTTTTCTAGGACTACTATAATAAAATACTGCGGACTTTGTGTTTTAAACAACATAATTTTATTTTCTCACTGTTCTGGAGGCCGGGAAGTCCAAATCAAAGCATCAGCAGGATGGGTTTCTACTGAGACCTCTCTACCTGGCTTACAGATGGCTGTCTCCTCCTTATGTTCCAGGGTCACCCCTCAGTCTGTATTGTCTGTGTCCTAATCTTCTCTTGCAGGGACATCAGTCAGGAATGAATTACAGCCTACCTTAATGACCCTATTTTTACTTAATCCCCCCTGGAAAGTCCGTCTCTCCAAATACAGTCACATTCTAAGACACTGGGGTTAGGGCTTCAACATAAAATTTTAAGAGGACACAACTCAGCCCATCACAGTGAGGCTAGAGAAATTTGTCTTTGTCTGCCCCATACTTTCCTTTCTGCAAAGTTATCCTCCCTTGATGGGTCACTCACCCGAAGTCTTCATCCTTAAACATCTTGTAATCTTCGATTCTGCCCAAACTCCTTAGAATAAGATGTGAAAATCCTATGTTATACTTTGATTTAAACAACAACTAAATTTTCTGTATCAACTTTTTCAAGTACATTTGCTTTAAAATAAGGAGCTGAGTATTCTTTTTTTTTTTTTAATGGTACTTCTGAAATTTCAGGCACTGGAAAATCAAACCAAGGTGGTACCTTGTGCCCTTCCATTGCCTTTGAAATCACATCACATAGGCAGCCATCTCAGCCACCTGCCTGTGAAGTCAGCTTTGGGCCTTGCTGTCCTGTACCACCTGTCATCACTATCCGTCAAGCCTACCTGACACGTTATTATTGTGCATTTATTGAGTGCCAGTGGGATGCTGCATCCAAAGAAGCTGCTAAAAGTTGGTCAGTAATGCTCGTATACAAATCTCCAACCTAGAGCTGCTAGAAATTACATTTATGATTCAATAAATAGGGTTTTTTGACTATTGCCCAAACTGTGCCCCAGCATGACCCAGCTGGACTAATCCTGGCAGGGGTACTATTTTTGGATGCCATAAATCTAAGCTTCTGGCTATTTCTAGTCATTAAACATCTCATGAAACTTTTCATAACACTTAGAGTTTTTAATCCCCCAGCTTTTGGCCAAATTCCAACTGGAATAATTATGTTCTGCTTACTGTACCTAAATTCTCACACGGCAACATGAGAGGTTCTTTCATTGTAACAGCTCCACTGCAATCTATACGTTATGCTGTCGAGTTCTTAACATGGTAGAATGCAGTTTGTATAATTCTATAGACTGCATTCCCAGGAAAACTTAATTCAGCCATTACATTTCTTCAGGATCTTGGAAATAATTTGTGTGCTAACATGCAGTCGTTAAGTGCTAAATGTTATGTCATCTTAAATCACGTGGAGTAGAACCCAGGAGTTCCCCGTAAGAGTCCCTTTTCTAACAACAGGAAAACAGAGCCTCTCTGCCTGAATTTCATTACTGCTCACATGGATGTTTGGGAATTTGGTTTCAACTCAGAAACACACAAAATGTTACAGGCAACTTGAATTCATTAGGTTCTTTTGATTATATGGGAACTTAAGAAGAAAGAAAGCCTGGTCTTCCTATATGCTGTGCCCACATGAGTGAAGTTTAGAGTTTATAGTTAAAGGAGGAAAAGAATATCAATTTTTCAAAGGTCTGATCACCTAACATTCAAAAGATAAGCAAAATGATCTCACTGAAGAGTTCCTAATGCCTAAAAGGCCTTTAAATAGGCCAAACGTAACAGCCGCTTTTGCCAGAGAAGGGATCTGGCAGGCATCTCATCTCAAGGTCAGGGGCTGGGGTGGGGGACCAGAAACATTGGCAGCAGACAAGGGAGGAGTGATAGGAGCCACGATGGAGATAGCTGGCTTTTGCCAATCTTGGTTTTGTGCACGGAAAGGATTCGACTCGTCCACATAAACCAGCCATGGAGTGCAGTGGAGCTGGGCGGGTGGGCATGTGCTCTCATCACCTTACAGCACCCTGACATCTCTCAGGCAATATGGAACTGATAATGGATCCTTTTTCCCCTGAGGCACAGGAAATGTTCTTTGCAAAGCACCCAGACTTGTGATTCCTATTCAAATAATTTCAGAAGATTCCTGTGTCCCTGCAGCTGCAGTGGTGAGGCCTACTTCCCTGTGACTGCACAAGGACAGAGCAGCCAGGTCAGTAGGGAAGTTCCTCAGGACAAAGTGCAATGATGTCTCTTTCTACTCTTCCATCAAGAATACAGAATTCAGGCCGACCCCAGTGGCTCACGCTATGTAATCCCAGTACTCTGGGAGGCTGAGTCAGGTGGATCACTTGAGCTCACGAGTTCGAGACCAGCCTGAGCAAGAGCAAGAACCTGTATTGAAAAATAGCCAGGCGTTGTGGTGGGCACCTGCAGTCCCAGCTACTTGGGAGGCTAAGGCGAGAGGGTCACTTGAGCCCAAGAGTCTGAGGTTGCTGTGAGCTATGATGCCAGGGCACTCTACCAAGGAGCAACAAAGTAAAACTCTGTCTCAAAGAAAAAGAATGCAGAATTCCATATCCCCCACCACATTTGGAGCCTTGAATCTCTTGTTTCTGTTACAGGGACAATGGGAAATACTAATGCAGCAACTTCAAAATTCAATTTATGTACAGAGTTATTCCCCCCCCCTTAATTTAGTTTTATTACTCTCAAAATGAACATTTCTAAAAAACTGATGAGTACTCCAAATGGAGTAATTTTCAGGTGTTAGACAGATCTTTCTCTGGTCAATAGGGCAGTGAACAGCATGTGTCACCAAATGCATGGGTAGCGAGGCTTGATCGGCACTTAAGGTAGCTTAGGAAAACAGGGATACAAACAAGACTTTGAAGAATTAGTATATACGTGGCATTTTAGCGTACATTTAATTCCAAGAATTTTCACCCTTTTCTCAAGAAGATATGACAAACTGGAAAACTACAAAAATGTATTTGGTGAAAGCCTAGGAGTTATACTCTCATTTAAGCTGTTTCCACTTTTTCCCCCTCTTCAAATTTTGAAGCACTGTCTTTAAAACTGTTACATACCCAGAAGGGTTGGCAGAATTGGGACTGGAATAAAATAGGATACGATTTGTAAAATCATCTTCATATATTTGAATAAGGTATGCTTCCCCCTCTCAAACTCACTCTGTAAAATGGCTCTTATAGCAGTTGTTAACACCATAGTGTGAATATGAGGCAATGTGCTATCTCTCTGAGTAATATTTGCATTTTGGATCTCATTTCTAATTGTGGAATGAAATAATCTGTTCCAGATAAAAGAATTTTAAGTTTAAGCCCAGAAATTATTTTTAAGCTCTCTACTTGATCACCTTTTTTTGGTAGCTTGAAGAGAAGACTCACAGAAAGTATTTTTTCTTGAGAGAATATACTCTTCCTGCCAATTTTGCTTTACAAAACTACATTGTTTTACATTATGTATGTTAATCAATGCACTCGGAGACTGCAGGGAGCTGGAAGGACTTAGAGCTGGAAGGACTTTAAAGTTTATTGAATCCAATACCCCCGTCCGCTGTTTTTGAAATAATGAATCTACATTCATTTTGAAATAATGAATCTACAGCTGTCTTTAACCTTTGATCCAAAACAAGAACTCACTATTTCATAATGGTCTTTCCCCCACATGAATCTTCATCAGTGATGTGATTAGTAATTGTCTCCGATGTGCATTTTTACACCTAGATACATGCATCACACACAAGCCCTCAGAAGCAGTTCTTGAAGTGATGCTATAGAACAACCTGTCATAAATCGTGTGCTGTGAGTGGTTCTCTACAATACAGTGACAGATTTGATTTCACAATGCACAGTCCCTAGTAACATCTCCCGTAGTAAACATGTGCAACAGTAGACTGGGTCAAGGGTGAAATCCATGCCCACGAGAGATGGACAGTGCCCCATGAGGAAAACACCTCATATGAGCTCCATTCGTCCAGGGTTCTAATGAGGGCCTAACCAGCAGCTAACATACAGACAGGCACATTCAGCTGAAACCTGACCATCACTGGCCACTTTTCAGCAAATACATTCTAATGCATTTTTAAGTTTCCAACTAATTATTCAAACATAAGAATATACTGGATTTCTCTTTTTTTGTTCCTAAGGATTGCGTTGAGTCATTAACTGATAATGTGAATGAATGACATTCAATAGCAGGCATCACGTGGCCCCTGACGTGATCTGCAAAGCTTAACACTCCAAAGCTAGACACCACGAGTTAAGCATGATATGATGGAATTTGGTTTTAACTCATGTTGTTGTGTGAATCCACGTCATCTAAATGTAGTTCAGTCATAAAAGGTGCCATGTTAATACTTAAATATTGTCAGCATTTTACTAGGTTCTCATATCCTACTTAGGAAGCAAAGAGGAAATCCAAATATCCATATTTTTTTTTCTATGATATAAATGAACTTAGCATGTTTTCAAGAAAACACTACAATTGTGTGATTATGCAACAGAGGCAAACTGTTTAGAGTGAAGGAATTTAGAAAATAACATACAAACAACGTATAAATATCTGAATCTTAAAAAGTTTAAAATAGGCTCAGCACCTGTAGCTCAGCAGCTGGGGTACCAGCCACATACACCAGTGCTGGCAGGCTTGAACCCAGCTGGGACAGCTAAACAACAATGACAACTACAACAAAAAAAAATAGCCAGGTGTGTGGTGGGCACCTGTAGTCCCAGCTATTTGGGAGGCTGAGGTAAGAGAATTGCTTAAGCCCAAGAGTTTGAGGTTGCTGTGAATTGTGATACCACAACACTCTACCAAAGGCAACATAATGAGACTCTGTCTCAAAATAAATAAATAAATAAAAGCTTAAAATAGATCTAATTTGTGTGTAAATCACATGTGTTGGGTAATAATGTATCTGGAGGAAGAACATGTAAGGTCATCCCCAGCTTCTTGGTTGGGGACACTGATGTCCCAACCTTTCTATTGATGTTTTCGATTGCAGCACATTTGCCTGAGAGGGACATATTATGCAATATTGCACAAAACACAGAAGGAAGATGCCAGTAGTTTGTCAGCGACCCAGAAGCCCACAGCCATCTCCTGAGGTCTGTTACAAAACAACCACAAAAGAGCATGGTGTCACTGGGGAGGGCTGGGACTGGTCTAAGATCTTCAGTCAGCCTCAAACTCACAGAAAAGTGACCCAGACCTTCACTACAGTGTATTTTTCTGGAGGAAATATAATGTCAACTAACCACTCTGGGGAGCAATTTCTGTGCTCCAGAAATTCCACTACTCCTGAGTCCCCAGGGACAGCAGGCATCACAAAATACAGCTTCAGGTTACCACAGGGTCTACAACATGACCTTATATGTGGTTGACAAAATTCGTTTAGTAAAGAATATTGCATGTTTAACAACTTGCGTGATATTATCATCATCTTCATTCACTTTTATTCCAAATGCAGCTAAGCATCCAGTGAGTGGTGGAGGGAAGGGGGACACTTCTGCAGCAAAGGGCTAAATTAGCTCCTCCAGTGAGTCATATAGCAAGATTAGAGAATGAATCCAGAAGATCCATTTGGGCTAGTAATCCAGTCCATTTTCAGTATAAATTGGGGGAAGAGACAAGTTGAACAGCTGTGACAATGATGGGCCAGGGACACTCAACAGCTTTTGGTGTCTCTTGAATTCATTTCTAGAAAGAAGTTCCTTACAAGGGTATAAGTGAATCTTTCTAAAAGTAGAATATAAACATCTTAACACAATAACTAAGAAAATGACATGAAGGCTATGTCAACCAGTTTGATGAAAATATTTCAAATTGTATATGAAAACACCACACTGTACCCTGTGATTGCATTAATGTACACAGCTATCATTTAATTTAAAAAAAGAAGTTCATTATTTATAACCATGTGATAGAAGATTACCCTTCAGATCAAAAAGGGGCAATTCTTAGAGGAAAGAGGACAACACTAACACCTGCTAATCCAGACAACTAAGATCTATCCCCAATGAAGGCTCTGCTGGGTGAATTAAACAACTGAGATCTAGCCCTGATGAAGGCTCTGCTGGGTGAATTAGACAACTAAGATCTAGCCCTGATGAAGGCTCTGCTGGGTGATTTAGACAACTAAGATCTAGACATGATGAAGGCTCTGCTGGGTGAATTAGACAACTAAGATCTAGCCCCAATGAAGGCTACGCTGGGTGATTTAGACAGCTAAGATCTATGCTGGGTGATTTATTCAGCATGCCCAATTTCGCCAAAATTGTCCATAGTTCCCTGCATGGGAAATAGCCTAGGGCTGGTTTGTGCATAGAGACCTCCACAGATTCAAGGAATAGAATTGGCACCACCAGGAACCAAGAGGTTTCTTTCTGAGAGAGGCATCCAGATGGCATCAGTTGCTAGGCCTTGTGGGTCATGAATCCTTGAGGATCAGGGGACCATATTGGGCTATGCCCAGAAAGCTAAGCTGAGAGTGTCTCAAGTATGAACTTGGTTGACTTTAAATAGATGCTCTCATGGAATCAAGATGCCTGGGTAAGAGGAGTATGCTCTATAGCTTCCGATGTGCAATCCTAGAAATGCCCAAACTTTTAAAAAAGTAAACCAATGAAATGGTAGAAGACCTATGGAGGGATAAAAATGAATTTTGAAATTCATAAAAAATCTTAAAAGTCTAAAAAATTAAATTTATTTAGCATTTCCCAAAATAAACACATGAATAAATATGTGATAAACACAGTGCAAGTGCTCCACCACAGTCACAACTCCAAAGAGAATTAACATCTAACTATGGAAAAGTGATTCGGAGGTTTAAGTAAACACTGTCTATTAGGACACTTTATCTTGAACTATAGTTTATAGAGTAACTACAACTTCAGTGCCAAGATACTAGCCAAGAGGAGCTGGAGAAAAAGTACTTGTGGACCCCTCTGGCTAAATTGGAGACAGTTGCAACACCGTTGAAATGATGTGCACATGATTTTGCAGAAGTAGCATCAGCACCAGGCATTTGCAAATGTGCTAAATTCTCCAAAACTTCGATGCAGGCAAAATGTTTAAGGATAGAAATAGAAAACTATGCTATAAACTAAAAGCAGCCTTGCAAGTAATTACATGCCCACTTCTCAGGGTGATAAATTACACTTGCTCGTGCTTCTGATACTTTTTTTGAGACTTATAAGAAGATTATAGGTAATCTTTTTCTTTCCATTGATACTTGTAAAGTTGCATCAAGGCCATACACGTCAGAAGGGGATAAAATAATTTAGAGTCTTATCTGGAGTCAAAACAGGTGGTGAGAGAATGTAGCAGCAAAAATGTTAGACTGAAAAGTCAGAGGCTGGTGGATGGAGTAGAGAATTGCTGAAGACCTGTTTATGCCACTGGTAGTGCAGCTGTGAGAAATGAAACTCAACTGTGATCAAAATTGCAATTGACAACCTGAAGACAAACGCAGGGCCAGAGACAGACAGCTCCTTGAGATGACTTGGCACCCAAGGTTAGCCAGAGCACTGTGCAAGGAAAATAGAATGCAGATGGGGAGAGAGGCCGCTGAGGCAGGGTCAGGGAAAGGAATGCAGGCAGGTCCATCAGGTGAACGTCAAGGCCAATGTGGGCATGGGGCTGTGTCTGCTACACATGCTCGGTACCAGTCTCCTGGAAACAGAGGAAGGTTTCCACCATCCTCAGCATGAGCATGGCTTTCTCTCATAGCCACACAGTACAAGTTTGCATGCCGGGGATCCCCTTGCCAGGAGGGTTGCAGTTTGCCCCAAGACAGCTGTCAAACCCAGTCTTCCCAGGCCAAAGGGTTTTGTGGTCGTGTGCCCTTTCACAGTGACCATGCTGCTGGGAACCTTCTAAGCAAAGGCTCATTGTTGACAAATCACTCGACTACGAATTCCATTGATATTTCTCTCACAACTCACGATTTTTGAGGGGGTATGTCTTTCCATTGCCAGGACCTCTACCTTAGCCCGTACCCTGAGTTTATCTACCCTTGGCCTGGCAAAGTCATATCCACTGCGTCTATTGTTTTAACGTAAAGTCATTCCAACGGCTTCTCAAGAACTTTTCATTCATTTTAGAGTCTTAAATTTTAAAGAGTTTGGGCATCTAGTCCAACCTCCCTCTCCTGCAGGACACCCTTCTAAAACAATCATAATCACTCAGACTCAGTGAGACTGTCTTCCGTGGGAGTGGTCTTGCCAGGAAGTTTTTTTATAATATTGATTCATACATATTTCTATCTGTCCTACTTTTACGTGTTAACTGAACACACATAGCACATTATGATAGTCTTACGTACATGTAAAGACAATGATTATTTCTCTAATTAATCTTCTCCTTTATAGGTTACATTGTCCTGTTTCCTTCTCTTGTTTAACTCATAAGATAATTTCTTTATTTTCACCATCCCCCCCCTTCTCTGTACACACCCCAGTCTTCCAATGCTCTTCTTCAAATTTGACATCCAGACACAATATCCTGATATAGTTCAAGCAATACTGAAAACCATGGCATCATCATTTTCCATGAAATAGATATTTTTGATCTAGTAGGCTAAGATCTTGCTAGGTTTTTTATAGCTACATTATGCTTTTGGCTTACAATGAATATGTCATCAACAAAATCTCCCAACTCCTTTCTCTTTTCTATATGATCAATAGTTTCATTTTCCATCTTCTGAAGATCCCCATATGGAAGAAGAATCATGACTTAATTTTCCAGTATGACCCCCAAAAAGCAATGCAAAATGAATAGGGAGACCACTGCTGACCCTAAAAGTTGAACTGTTGACAGCTATCCTTTACCGAAGAATGCTAGATATTGTTTGCTCAGCTTACTTCTGTCTCCTCATTGGGGCAGAAAACGTCCAGGGTGAGGAGGCATAAAACAGCATGAACATGAGTCTAGGTGACTGAAGAGACTGGACATGTCCAACAAATGGCAAGGATTTTGGTTGGATACAATGTAATCTGCTGGGATTAGTAGGAAATAAATCCTGGAAATATAAACTTCGAAAATATTATGGAGGATCTTAAAAATGCCAGGGAGTGACATTTTGTCTTTATTCAATAGGCCTTGGGGAGAATTTAAAGGTATTTGACCAAATCAGTGACAGAATAAGACAAACAACTAATAATCATGTAGGGACCAGATATCATAAAGTAATTCTTGCAGAAATTTTCTCATGAATCAGAACCCAACTCCAGAAAAGTTGGGAGAGGTCATGTTAGCAACTAAGTTTCGACTGAGAGATTATGAAGGCTTTAACTAGAATGGTGGTGGCCAGAATCAAGGAAAGGCAGGCCAAGATACAATCAACAGAGAAGTGGGGCTGGATGTGGTGACTGATTGGATGTGGGAAGCAACAAAGTAAAAGAAATCAGTCACGATCACAAAATTTTAATTTTAACTGGGAGGATGATAGTTCTCTTTATAATCATAGGGAAAAGGAGCAAAAGAAGCTGGGATTTTTTTTATGGTGCTGGAAAATGAAGAATAGTTGTTGGATGAATTAATACCCTTGTGTCTCTTGAACATCTGTAGTAAGAGGTTCCAATTTTGCGGCAACTGGGAGTTATAGTCACATTAAAGATATTAAAAATAAGTAATACAATATTTAAATAAAGTTATAGAAATAAATGGGAATTCCAAATGAGAGAGAGTAAAAAGGGAAGGGAGGATGTTAAGTAGAACAAGCGAAAGAAAGCTCACCATCAGCAAGATAGGAAGAGAACCCACAGAGTTGTCGTTAATGGTAATGAAGGAAGAAGAGGGGGTGGAGTATGTGGGTCGGCAGGAAGATCTGATGCTACAGAGTCTGCAAGCGATACAGTTCCTGATGGGCGCAGGCATGGGCCAGTTAACCACTCTAACATAGCCCTTTAGTTGGGATCTGTGATTTGACCTCCCCCTGGCACTAGGGGAAAAGATCTATTTGTGTTGAGAGGAGCCAGGGAGCACTGCTTTGGTTCAGAGACACAGCTGGCACTCTTTAGAATTCAGTGTCCTGCCAGAGATTCCAAGAGGCAGTGATCCTCAGAGATCAAAAAGGTAGAGATGTGGTGATTTTGTACCTTTGGGATTATTATTATTTTTTATTTCACATGAATATAAGGGTACAGATGTTTATGAAGTTTTCAATTCTAAGGTAATCATAGTACTAGATTAAAGAAAAATAATAACCTTGATTTAAAAAAAAAAAGGATGTTGGATGCCCATGCTGGAATTGTTCATCTCCCAGGGATCAGCAGAATCCAAGTCCATCCAGTCCTCAGGGTGGAATTGAGGGGGGAGACTCTACTCTCTGGTGGATGGTGCTGGCAATATGGCAGAGTGCAAATACCAGAGGACATGGGACTCTAGGAAGAACATAGAATAGGAAGTAAAATATGACAGAAATTGGGCAATTATTAGAATTTGGAATAAAATCAAGGCTAAAAGAGCAGCAACAGTGTCTAGTTGTCTAGTCTCAGGGCACTGGACCACAGACCCCAGAATTTCTACATAAGGCCAGGACGGTCTGTGGAATTTGAGATGAGTCCAGACCTCCAGGGCTTCCAGTGTCCATAGCTATGAAGACTGCTGGGACGGCAGAGACTGAATTTAGCAATGAAAATATGTCTTTATGAACAAGAGCTTTAAGCAGAATGCATGGGAGCTGGTATGAAAGTCAAATTATAAGATGTAAAGGAATGAGTGAGTGAAAAAGAATGTAGTCCATGGAGACAGCTAAGACTGGTGGACTTTCACAGAAAGAGCAAAAGAGAGAGAGAGAAGAGGAGGAACACAGAAGTTGAAGAAAAGTGGCAAGGTCCAGAGGAAGTTTTGTTTATATCTCTGGGTAGTGGAAATAAAGAACCTGTAAACAGAGAGAAGAAGCCAATGGAAAGAAGAATCACTTAGGAAACTATGAGATCCCACGGCGGGTGGAAGAGAAGGGAAAGAGGTACATGCAGAGTGTCTTGGCCAGGACCTATCTGATGTTGCAGCTCTCAGAAAGGCCAGGGCAATACGAAAAGTGGACCAAGAGCCTAAGGGCCTGTGTACATCCCCATTCAACTTCTAGTCAACCATGCAAGCATCGACAAGTGCTTCTTCTCTCAGGGATTCTAAATGCTCAGAAATAAGGGAGATGGCCTCGATCCTTCCAGCTTATAACTGCTGAGAGCCAGCTAGATCACAGACACGTGGAAGGGAAGGGGAAAGATGACTAGGAAGGAAGATTTGGGCAGTTCTGACGTTCCTGGTAAATCAGGAAGCTGCATGACCTGATGATGATAGTGGGTGAAGGGCATCGAATGGGCTACCGGAGTCAAATGAGGATCAGCCGAAGGGATGCTCCGTGCAAGGGTCAGGAGAGACTGCAGGGCGCAGTGGCTGAAATCTTCGCAGTCAGACCACTTCTGAATTCTGGCGCAGCCATTTACACCAGGTATAAGACCATGGACAGGCCACTTAAACCCTCTAAACTAGTCTTTCCTCACCAGTAAAATGGAAGTAATGTTTGCCTCATGGTTTTCATAAGAAAGTGAAGGATTCATAAAGAAATTCGGTAGGATAATGTACAGCCTTGAGTATATATATGCCAGGCCTACTGGTATGTTCACCCAAGCTCGTTATTGTTGAAATTAAGAAAAGAAAGACAAAGTGGGAGGTAAATATTAGTAGAAAGTCATAGTGACTTCCAGGCACTGGAGTTTCACAACTTTCACTTACACTGTCATTATCCTGAAGTGAGAGTATCTACGTATCTAAACCGTTAACGAACAGGATTGATGGTGTGGAAGAAGAGGAGCAGGTGGAAGTGTTTCTGGAGGGCAGAAGGACTGCCCAGACAGGCAGGGAAGGAAAATGGAAGGGGCTTTGTCTGGGAGATCAAAGGAAGATAAACAGCTCAAGGGCCAAGGCCAGGGCTGTGTCACTCTCTGGGTGCTTCTGATTGAGTGATTCAGAAGGTTTGTACTATGTGGTCAAAGAAAGGAAACATAACGTTAAAAAAATTAAAAGAGGTCATAAAGAATAGTTGGGGAGAAAAAAGCAAGGTGCAAAGAAAGTTTCTGGAACGTTAGACAAAATGCTTTGTTTTCTGGCAAAGACGGAATTGGGGATGGGAGAGACTTAATGTCATTATATAACAGTTGATACATTTTTACTGTCTTGCCACCTGCCCATCTTATTAGATAAACCAAAATGTTGACTAAAGATGAAACAGTAATGAAACAAACACAAATACAGGCATTGGACAGGAAGTGGTTCCCAGGCTGGCTCAGGCCTCAATTAGGTCAATTACCTTAACCTGGGGAGCACTTACTCAAGTGCCGCGCAGCATGCAATGTGACCTCATTGAATCCCCACTGTAAGATCCTACGAGAAAAACACTGATTTCTTATATTTTGCAGATGAACCAATGCACAGACATGTCACATCACTTGCCCAAGGTCACGGAGATGGGTTGTGACAGAGCCAGGATTAGACTCCTCCAGCACATGTGCTTACCAGTCATGTTTTGGATAAATTTCAACGTAGAGCTGAAATAGTTAAAAAACAAGTTTCAGACTCTTCATTCAAAAGAAGATGCATAAATCATAATTATTTTTCTCCTTTGTGCAATTCTGCAGTCCATTCTTCCCTGAATAATTTCCTACAGTAGCTTGACGTTTTAAAATCTTCTCTGGAAGAAAGTGTTTGGGGGTTCAAGGTGGAAAAATTAAAATAAGATGTTAACTTCAAAGTATGGAACAAAAGTTCCATAATAAAATCTGTTTTTATTCTGAGCAGAGCGAGTATTGAAAAACTTAGCTAAAGTCTTAAAATATGTAATTGTAGCTTGGTAGCACTATTAAATAAGTCTACTGTGGTCTTCTTGACAATTGTATTAATCCCTTTACAAAGCCTTCAGAAGTCCCATCACAGAAGCATGGATGCTGTTTTGATCTATTTATTACTCTTAAGTGTTCAGAGAACTGTCCCTATTTTCTAATTAACACTTTTAAAGATAAAAAGGCATGTATTAAATCAATCTGAATGATGGTTGTTTGTGAATCCCACAAGATAAGGCAATTTGCATGTTCACTTTGTACTTCCAAACTAAATCTGCACATCTCCAAAGCAGCCCCTTATAATGTAAACCTTTTGTGAGTATTTGTAACTTGAAAGAAAGTTTGGCCTACTACAGAAGCAGTGCCAATTATCTAAAGGGCTTCGTTACCAAACGTGATTAAGATACAAAGATACTGGGTTGTTATTTTATATTGTTTGCTGCGGAGTTTGAGGAAACGACTTTTAAAGTATCCAGGATTATAGATTATTACCTTTTTATAGGGGACTGACACAACTCATTTCCCCAACAGTTAACAGCTTTCAAAAGTAGCCAGTTGCCACTCACTTGGGGTGAAACTCCTTTGATATGAATTAAATTGCTTGCTGATGAAATGTACCTTTCAGCGACCTGTTTGAGTTTTAGTTGACGCTGTAGCAGGCTTCGTGATGTGAATTCCAGCATTAGTGCTAAATCACAGTGGTGATTTATTATTGGATTTTTCAGTACTGATGAGTCAGCACTGGAAGGTATTTACCAAATTAGACTTTCAAGAACAATGGCACTTCTCTCATTAAATGGAAACCTTTGTTGCCGATGCAGGCTATTGTTTCCACGTGGTTACAGTGTGATGTGTTCGCACTCGGGGCTCCCATCAGATAGGGTTTCTCTGCTTGGGCAGAATCTGTCTTCATCTGACTTTACGTGCTCAATCAACTTTGAAACCATGTGTAAAAGCCCCAGTCTTCAAAATCTGAGAAAGGATTCTTTATCTTTTCTAAGCAGTTCAACTGGTGCTTTCCCTTTGACAAACAGTTTGAGAAACCAGAAATATCATGTTGGTTGCTGAAGAGGTATCATATTTTTCTTTTTCTCTAAAGAAAATAAGCAATGCCTTACATAAATTGATCTCTTGTGAACAGCTCTTTAAAAGGGAGGACCTGTGAAAAGCTGTTAGCACAGTGAGTAAGATGGTGGGGATGGCTTCTGACTTCCCCTGGGGAAAAGCAGAGAGAATTTTTTTTTCTTTATTCAGCAAATATTTATTGACCTTCTGGTGGATAACAAATGCTGTTATATTGGTTCTAGGTGGTGCCGGCAGATATGTAAACAGGCACTCCTGGTCTTCATGGGGCTTACTTTCTAGGAATAAAGCACATAAAATTAACTAAGAAAAAATAATAATGTTAGCCTATAATTTCTGTAAGTGTTAGATGTATCTACTAAGATCAAAATACTTTAAACTTGAGCAAAAGGGAGCCAACTAAGGCCTGCTTTATTCTGAAACCAATTTTGAGCTTATTTTAACAAGAAGCAGCTTCTTTTGTCACACAGTTTTCATGCAGCAACTGCTTCCTAGGAACCCATACGCAGTTTTCATATTTTAGGTTCAGTTATAAATTCAACCTAATCATCACAGCACTTTCTAGCACTTTCTATTCTGAATCTAAATTGAAATGATCAGAGAGTGCATCATTGCTGACTATTCTGGGCATGTTCCGTGTGATCAAGCCCTCAGAAAGAGCAACCAGACAATCTTTTAAGGCCTCGTCTACCACTATTATTAGATAATTGACAAAATTGCAATTTTTTTCTTTATTGTATATGGATTACAATCAGACTACGTAAGGCAAATAAAAACACATTAGCAATATGAATCCTAAAGCAATAGATGTCAGCATTTGGCTTTTGTTCCTTCTCCAAAACACATGGCAAATGTCCCCACGTGGGGCAGAGTTCCATGCACGTCGAGGTTTTGCACAGTTCCTAGGACACTGGCTGTACCTCCTCCCTCTTCTCATTCAGTCAAGAATTCAAATGGGAATAGCACTAAATGAGAATAAAATTATTACAGGAATAACCTTGAATCCTCCGTTCTAATTTATTTTTAAGTAAATCAGTTGAAAACGATTGTTAATCACGAATTACTTGTCAACCCAAAGCATCCCAACAAATGTGTGCACCACAACAATGCATTTAGTACCCTTGCCCCAAATGGCCTAAATTCTCCCCAAATTAGATAATCACACGTGCTTTGAATGTTTAGTAAGTCATTGTGTAGTTAAATACCGATAACCAAAGCCAACCAGTGCCATAATTTAAACACTTAATTTGCTTCCTTGCTATAGAATACGCCTCTCCCTTTTCAGTGCTAACGGCTGGGGGGCAGAGCGGGTAGAGAGCTGGCGGACTCTTCTTAAGGCAGGTACTTCCATCTTAGCTGCCTCTGTGTCTTTCAGAGCTCCTCTGACAAGGTGTTGATATGGGGAAGTAGTTCCCTCAGGTCGAATGCTCTAGCAGCCAGGCTGCAAACAGTCACTTCAATGGAAAACTCTGTGGTCCCTGCCAGCTCCTCTGGCCCCCAGATGGCTCAGTGCGCAGCTCCACCCTTTCTTAGTCACAGCACTGGATTTGCAGATGCTGAGCACACCCGACTTGTACCAACCATAAGGTGGACTCGAACAAGAGGTAGGCTACAGGAAGGGCTTCCTAATGCTCGCTAGACTTCAGACACTTCCCTTCATTTTCAATTCAGGTGGGACATTTTGTTCTTTCTGTGAATGAGTCCTTTGCTTATTTTTGGGTAAATGTGGTTTTACATATCCTAAGTTTAACCATAAATCCTTCTGAAAATGCAAACTGAAAGCACACTTTCCTTCTCATTAAATTCCATTATACCAAAAGAAAGATCTAAGTATAACTGTAACAGGATCTGAGCAGGGCTGTAAACCAGAAGTACAGGAATGCCTTGTAAACAGTGCAACAGAAGAAACTTGGGAAGGTCTGCCTCTCTGCTCTGACGCGACAGGCAATTGCCGTGTAAATCCAAAGAACGTGTATGCACAGCCATGGAGGAGTTTTTATTATTCCTAATATTGTGAAACAGGAAACGTGCTTGATGAAAACTGAAATCATCCCATCTAGTTCTATAGAAGGACGCGACTGCTCTTTAGGAGGCAGCGTCACTGCCACTGTGCTTTTCTGCATTTCAGTCAGTAAATGAAAACCTTATCAGATGTGGGACTCTCCTGGGCATTATGAAAACTGTGGCATCGAGGCAGATTTTAAAAATTCAACCAGGGGAAGAGAAGTATGAGTTCAAAAAAAAAAAAAAAAGAAAAATAAAGGGAAAAGGAGGGAGGATGAAAACACAGAAAGGAAGAAAGAAAAACAGAGAGAAAGAAGGAAGGAGCAAGGAAAGAAAGAAGAAATAAATCAAGGGAGATTAAGAGAAGGATTAAAAAATGGAAGCTGAGTACACCAACAATACAGTTATTTAAACACCCTGAATTTTCAGAGTGGATCAGCAAAAAGTTAGAAAGCGCAGGTGTCTCTGTAATTGTGATACGTTGGGAAAATTCACACTGTTAAATGAGCCTCCAATTCTCACTTCTACCTGTGTGCTACAGAAATACCCTGTGAGAAGACTGGGCAGTGATCCAAAAGATGCCAAAATCAGAGCAGGGGGGTAGGAGACTTGCAAGATGAGACTTCTCCTGCTTTGCGCTCCTCCAGCATCGCATTATAGGATTCGTGCATTTATATTTGATACGCTGTTGGTAGGGCACATTTGTTGCCTGTTTGGATTGAGTAATTTTAAGAACACACCACTATTTTTAAAAGAAAAAAATATTCTCATAACATGATAAAGATTCAGTGTTAATTTTTTTCACAGAGAAATGGTTTAAAGATTAAATATTTAAATCCAGTTCACAATCCTAGGGATTGGAAGTCAGCAAAATTCTGAGAAAATGATGCAGAACTAGAGAAAGGGAATTGATTTGCATGAAAACCAGGATCCACGTTTTGGAAGGACAGCCTGGGGTCCTGAAGAAGACATAAACCTAGGAAAGAGATTTGACTTTCCTTTCATAACATAGATGTGCAGCAGCAAACCTAACACCGAGGCTTTAGATTCACAAGGTTATAGGAGCATTTGCTTTACAAAATTACTGTTTACAAAGACATGCCATATCTGAATGTGCAAAGGATCCTATTAATTACAAACCCATTTTGTACTGAAAAATTTTACTTCTACTGTAAATGTTTTTATTAATGGAAGCAACATTGAAGAAAACTTTTCCATCTCCAAAGTATTAGTTTATACTGACCACATGGTAAGAGATGAAGATTTCTAAGATCTTTCTCTCTCTCTCTCTTTTGGTGGAGACAGAGTTTCACTTTATTACCCTTGGTAGAGGGCCGTGGTGTCACACAACTCAAAGCAATCTCCAACTCCTGGGCTCAGGCGATTCTCCTGCCTCAGCCTCCCAATTAGCTGGGACTACAGGTGCCCGCCATGACGCCCAGCTATTTTTTTGTTGCAGTTTGGCCGGGGCCAGGTTTGAACCTGCCACCCTCGGCATATGGGGCTGGCGCCCTGCCCACTGAGCCATAGGTGCTGCCCTCTAAGATCTTTCTCTAACATACATATAAGTTTGTTTTTCTCCAAGTGTGAAGTATTTATTCTTTTGGTTCTCCATTCATCAATCTGTAAATGAAGAAAATATAGAAAATGTATGTATTTGCTTATCTGCACTCTATTATGGAGCAATCCTTACCCACATTGATAGATTTGTTTAAAGGGAATTCAAATGTAAATGGATTCATGTGCGTGTGCATACACAATGGGACAAAGGAATAAAGAAGAAAAGTCAGGGAATTTCCTTTCTATTTTTTTTCTACAAATACCGCTTTTTACATGTATGATTTGGGGGCTGGTCTTTCTTAAGCGGCTATTCTTTCTTTCTTCTTACCAGTGTAGGGCGCTAAGAGCAAAAAATGCTGTATTTATAATATTGGGGACTTTTTTTTCTGAGTATTTATTCCTGCTTAGCCATAGATACAATTGTAGCAACCCGTTGCATACCACACAGACCAAAAGAAGTTGTCTAAATTTCCAAAGGAAACATAAATTCAGGACACAAATGGGTGCCGTTGTATGACGGGCACATGGTCTGGGCTTCTGGAGTGTTGGGATGGCCAAAGGGAAATGATACATTGCTTCTTTTAACCTGGTTTGTGAATATATCTTCACACAATTAATTCATGTGTAGTATTTAAATGCATTTGTAAATCCTTTAAGGGTTAAGTAATGCCGTTACTGTTCTGTTGAACACTATCATTATTCATATACTTTTTCCCCCAAATTCCCCATAACACTCCTTCATTAAATAACAGAAAACTATGAGGGTTAGTGGCACATAGCACTTCAACTCTCTCATGAAAAATCAGCCTTCGTTCTTTTTGGTTTGTGAGCACCTGGGCTACTATTACTCATACCTTGTTACAGTGTGGAAATAAAGGTGACTTGGGTGGCATTCTGACTTTCCTTGCTGACTCTGGATGCCATTCTGATCTATATGACTCAGACTATGGGCATTGTTTCCTGGCGTCCCTATAGACGGCAGAACAGGCAACTGAATACATCAATCTCCTAGTTCTAGCTCTTTGCCAAGTCTGCTCTGAGATTTAGCCAAATATCCTCACCAGTTTAGAGAGTGATGTATTTCCTTGCTAAGAAAATTCTTACTGTCCCATTAAGGCTCATTCTCTTTCAAACCTATATACAAATCATGGCTGGCTAATGGACATAATTAAGAGTTTTCCTGGGCACGTCAAAGACTGCTGGGTTTCTGGTTGCTTCTTTGAAGGGCATCAGTGCCCTGGCATCCCAGGCCAGGTACTTCCCTCGGGAGAGTTGCAGAAGTCTGGCTTCCGTCAGCACCGTGTCCTAATCCTGCATCTGAGTCTCATATCTCTCGAACAGGTGCTGGAACCAAAGACCGAGACCAGCTATAACTCCAGCAGCCTTTATCGTGAGAAAATAAGAAGATTTTAGGTAGGTTTGATGAAAAGTTTGAGATTCACTGAATTGATAAATGTCAAATCAACACAGAAAGTAACGGAGTGGTTTACGTGCTGATCTGTCAATAGAACTGTAGATCAGATGGCACTGCGATCATTTCCAGCCAGCTCTTCCCTTCCTCTGCTCAAATGCACCAAATGAAGCGCCCATTTGCTGACTAGAAATTCACAGTTGAGGTCGACTGGTGATGCAGTGCGAAGAAGCCTGTTCTGTTCCTCTGCTCACAAAAAACCCATGCCAACCTTCACCTTTAAATAGCTATATATTTAATTATGCGGTATTTAGAAGTAAAGTTCAGTCACACTTCACTAATAACGTGTATCTGCCTAAGAGAGAAATGGAGAGATTTAGCAACCAGCAACTCGAAAAACAAAACAAAACAAAAAAGTTCGGTGCCAGGTTGCAGTATAAAATAAAGCATTTATTTAAGGGCAAATTATAATAAATTAAACTAAACTGTAACAAAAATACACTAACTCTTCTAAAAGGGGGATACTATTTTTCTATTTCACCATAAAACCTTAGGAAGTTATGGATTGACTTGAGCAAACAGAACAAAAACTGAACCGAAAGAAGGTACAGTAGCTACTTTCTTGAAAACAAAACAATCTTTTCGTTCCTGCCATTTGTCTGAATTCTTCCTCCAGGCAAGCTGGACAGCTGCACTAGTAGGTTTTTTAGTCATGGGTTGTAAGCCCCACCTGGCTAGATTTGTTTAGCAGACAGCTGGCAGAATTAAATAAAAAGAATGGGACACAAAATGCTTCCAAAAAAAAAAAAAAAAAA
>NW_003852459.1:3236226-3236706 GCF_000181295.1 Otolemur garnettii
TTTTTTTTTTTTTAGTTAGAAATACCAATTTGCAGCTTATAAGTCCCCAAGAATGACATCAGTTTTAAATTACCATTTTTTATTTCTGCATTTTCTTTGCTATTTTTTAAAGCCAATAAAATAGATTTTCTTCATCTGGAATGTTCTTTCCAGCTTAAAGATAAGAAGGACCCTAAATTGTGGGAATGGCATCCTTCTGCATCTGTTTCTCTCACAAACCTATCAAATATCTAATTTTTGGCATGACTACTGACTCCGACAGGGGGATGACATAAACCAGCTTTGTGGTTACATGTTTCACTTTGAATCTCATGGAAATAAAAATCAACACTGAAGTGTCCCTTTACATGTGACCACTTGGGACTCTTTTCCAAAAGCCCAGGCAGAGGGGGGTTAACCTGGTTAAAGGTTAACGCACATGCAGAAGCGTCACCTGGTTAAGCGTAGCACACAGCACGTGCAGAAGCGTCACCTGGTTAA